>NW_024879286.1:37950-38114 GCF_018340385.1 Cyprinus carpio | reverse complement strand
CCAAAGTCTGGAAGTATAGGCAAACCTTCCGTTTTTCGGCGCTGAGAGCCTCTATCAAACACCGAAGTTGATGTTGAGGCAGGTTGAGAAGTCAGGTTCGCCCGCTCTGCTGCTCTAGCAATCACTGCCTTATCTGATGGATCCAAAGGAACAGGATCCGAGGC
>NW_024879286.1:34504-37669 GCF_018340385.1 Cyprinus carpio | reverse complement strand
CGCTCAGGCCGATGTTGTACTTGTCCTGCAGGGATCTCTGCTGGAAAACCAATGTTGCCTTCCTCTTGCATCTTAATAGGGAAGTGAAAAAGGTAGCTTTACCTCTATACAGGTGAAGAGGCCCGCCCCCTTGCCTAGAACAATCTGTGTACCTAATACTCACTCAACTCCCCTTTTTTGCAACCAGAATTTAAAACACTGTAGCATGGTTACCATATCCTCTCGGGTAAGAGCTCCCAGTCACCAACACGCATGCGGCAACACGGCGGGTAACTTTCATTTAAACTTTCACCCTCCCAGCCAAGAGTGCTCCCGTCCAGCCATAAAGAACACAATACGATTTAAGTATAAGGAAGCATCTCACCGTCTTTACCCACCTCGATGTTAGCCCGAGCCAAAACGAGAACACGGCTCGCTGATTAAACACCTTATTTTAAAGGAGATTGATTCACAAGCGGGCGTGGAACGTTAATCCAATAATTATATACCGTCTCCTCCAGCCACTCATCCTTTTAACGAGGCTGACCCATACTGACTGTGTGGCGGATTGACTGAAAATAATCGACCTATTTAGAGTTATTAGATCCTCCTTTAAGTGCCTTTTTCTTCCCTTTGTTTTCTTGTGATTTTTTTCTGGGGTCTGGAAAAAAATCAGACTGCAGTCCAGTTGCAAATGTATGGCCTAGTTATGTAATTGTGCAGTAAATAGGTAAAAAAAATTCAAAATTTCCACAAAAACACAGCATAAATGTATAGTTCAGAAATAAATAAAAAAAATTATATATGGTTTTCCATATAAAAAATTTATATTTCCTTATGCAATCACTCTTTAAATGTCTGGGGTCAATCTGACCCCAAACATCTTAAGCATTATCCATTTTTAACAGTGATTAAGGGTTAAGTGCAATTTATTATGAAAATGAACATTGCAGGGGGTGTTTTTCAAGTTGAATTACTTTAAGCTTGATACATCTTAAAAATGGGACTCTCATGGTGCAAGAAAGATAGTAAGACACAACACAATGGCTAAAGATGACTGTTTCCCCTTGGTGATCTTGCAATTCAGGAGCGGGAAGTTGGGAGTGAGTAGGTGCAGATGCAGGGTAGGTAAAGATATTTAAAAAGTTGGGTAATGTTTTAGATTACATCTCGGCAATTTAACACCTAATAAACTAATTTACAGCATACTTTTGTTTTGGCAATTACAGCGTACCTATACAGACCCCCATGAAGGATAAATGGAACATATGGCGTAGTGTTGTCGGAATACAGGGTAACAACCTTGAAACGTATTGGGACTAATTATTTATACTGTTAATATTTGAAACTAGGGGTATCACTTCTAATATGACATGGCACAGACTGTATGTATGACCTACACACCAATCTTACATTTGCCAGTGCGTTCTAGCAAGAACATACACCGGTGTACCTTTTACAGTACACATAAAAACACCACGTTGGTTATTGTTTCAATCCAAACCTAGTTGAACTGCCTGGGTATAAGCTGTATTGATTTGTCCTCCCAAGTGGTTGATATAATCATCAAAATGCTTAAGTACGTTGCCCCTAGTGCTGTTTTAATGTGGACTGAAGATAGCGTGCATGTCTCTTTGGAAGCGTGGGAAACTAGTTTCTAAACTAATCATAGCGCCATTGCGATGAACCCTACTGGAAACTGTCTGGAGTGTGTTTAAAACTGGAGCACTGAATGTGGTGAGTTGGAAACTGGAAACAGCTGGAATACCGCTTTGATGACAAATCGGGTGTTTGCGGTGTCTCATTGACAAGAATAGAGTCGAAAATACAAGAAAACTAATCGAAGTGAACAGAACTTTTTGAAACGACTGGAGTGTTTCCTTTTTACAACTGGAGGGTTTTGTCTTAGTGTCTTTCTTCACAAACTTGACGCAGCAAAGCCGGGAAATGATTCGCTCGTGAGAACGATTCATTTTTTTCCACGCCCTTCTTGCGTTGAACTCTAAAACAAAACGTGGAGATTGGTCCATTTGCGATTGGTCGATTTCATTTCCATTTCACCTTGCCTGTAATGCCTGAGCAGTGTTTGTGTTCATGATGCTTTTGTGGACAGAGGTGCCGTTCGGGGGAAACAGCATTATTTACCTACCCCTCTCCAAAGCGGCACCCTAAGGGGTCAAGAATTAATTAGCATTTATATTTTATTTTATTTCAGAACTACTTGTGTGGACTGATGGTGGTCGAATTTTTCCAAGTCTGTGTGCAATAAGTGGGTGGGCAATGCTAATGTTTCATGTTGATGTCAACATGAAACGGCAGGATTCGTTTAAATGGTTTGATTCAATGATTCAGAGTCGACTCTCTTTCTTTTTGAGAGACAATAACTTTATACATGGTGCACTTTCAGATTTAAAACTTTTGCAGGATGTTCCCCTTTCAGTCGGTCCTCTCGACGTCATTGGTGACCGACGAATTTTGGATCTCGCTTAGAGAGACCAATCTACTTTGATTCTAAACTAAACGAGCCAATGCACATTGGTATGCAATTATTGATCACAGCATCAGTATAAGTAGGCAGCAGGTGCACCGCATATTTGCATTTCGCTTCGGAGCCGAGCGATCACATCGTTCTGCTCCTGAATACTCTACTGAGAGAAGACTGAATGAGTTCAGTACACTTTTGAGAGCTCTTCGAGTTGGTGGTAAGGCGCTTCAGCGGGGGTGGTTTTCCCGTGTTGAGTGAGTTGCACACAGCAGGCTGCACTACCCTCAGTTTGTGTTGCAGACGGCCATATCCCCTGTGCACTTCAGCATGCTAAAAGAGCTTTTTCCCTAAAAGAGTATTCACAAGGTGTCCGTATCCTCAACTACCCTAATTTCCACTCTGGCCGATTCTAGCTCACCTCGAACGGTTGTGGCGGTTAACAGGATCTGGTGCTCAGACAATCTTGCCCCACTGGCCTTCAGGTCACTGGGAAAGCAGAGCGTGCCGCCTCTCCCCAGCAGAGTGACTTTCTGTATGGAACAGACTCGCCATGTTCAAGCCAAACCAGCGCCATGTCGCCCGCTGAATTGCTCGAGACAATACTCCGAGGGCAGAGAGCGGTTCCACTGAAATTGCCTGTGAGGCTCCTGGGCATATGGCGTCCGCGGGCGGCAGTCATAACGCCGGCTACTCCATATGAG
>NW_024879286.1:28416-34341 GCF_018340385.1 Cyprinus carpio | reverse complement strand
CGCAAGGAGGCTCAATCCGCCTCGCCCTCAGCAAGTCCACTCTTGGGACCTCGGTAGTGGTTCTATCAGCACTGCCAGAGAGCTCCCTTCGAACCCTTTGCTCACAGTAGAGGCTAAAGTTTTATCTTTAGAAAATCTACCCCTGTGGCTTTGCTTCGTGAGAGGAGGGTCGGGACCTGCAAGGGCATTTTCAGTTGGCCGAGGCTGTGCTGCCTGTAAGGTCCCGGGCCAGCTAACTCCTCGACCGGCTCTGGAGTGGATGGTCAAAGTTCCCACCACTCCTTTTACAGGGGACATCAGGGTGGAACTCCTGGGTAAGCGCTGCCCCTGGGAGGAGGTGGTTAGCCTTCGCTGGCTGCTCACATGAATGCAGTCTCATCCAGCCGACTCCACGATAAGACAGAACTTCTGATTGCCTTAGGACCTCAGACCAGTTCTTTGTCTATTACGAGGCCAGCCAGAGAGGAGCGGCCGTCTCCGGGGTTAAGAGGTTGGTCCACCGGATGGTGGATGGCCCGTGTGCGTGGCTTATCAGGCTCAAGATCTGCCATGCCCCCTCTAGGGGTGAGAGGTCACTCAACCAGGGAGCCGTGGCTTCCTCCTGGGCTGCTGGCGCATGGCCTCAGCTGGCAGACATCTGTAAGAGAGCTGCGGGCCACATGACCCAACACATTCGGCGATTTTGTAACCTCCTCGTAGAGCCCGTGTCCTCCGAATTTTCGCTCCTTCCAGACCACTGGGGACCTCCTTCGGTGTTAATCCAGCAGCAAGCCATTCCGCTCCTGTGGACTGGAACATTCGGCTATTCCACCTCAAGGTGGAGTTCCTCCAGTCAGAACCCTGGGTTCCTCCAGCACTGCTGATGTCCACACTCTGCTGCATATGCCTGGTCAGCCCCTGTGTGGGACTAGCCTCCATGTGTTGCGATTCCCCCTTTTCTGCAATCCCACGTGTACGCGTCCACAGTAAGCCCCTGCGGCATGTGTCTTCCCCTGGCAAAGCCCCCTTGCCAGCCTGTCGTTGGAAACTCTCCACCCCGCGGGCCAAGTACCTCAGAGTTCCGGCGTATCACCGCTTCAGTAGATACCTGCCTTCTGTAAGTCCTCCCCATGGGCAGGCTGCCTTCGCCAGCATACGCCGTCCAGCCGGGAATATGCTACCACCAGCGTATTCTGCGGGGTGAGCCATAGGCCCTCACCTCGCGCTGGGCCTCAATGGCCAGGCGCTATCACTCACAAGGGGTGGCTGGAAGTGACAGCCAGCGGCATTTTGTAAGGGACCCCATTCAGAATGTCAACGGACTGACTGAAAGGGAACGCCTTGGTTACGTATGTAACCCCATTCCCTGAAGGAGGAACGGAGACTACGCCCTGCCACATCGCTGTTCCGCTGAACTGCCGGGTCACTCGGGTCGGCTCAGCCGGCGACTCTGAATGCAAGCTGCTCGTGGTTGCTCCTTATATACCCGCTTTGCGGGCTGGAGCTGGCGCGATGCAAATCCCGCAGACCAAGGTTATTTCAGGTACCATAATTGGCTCGTTTTGTACCACTCTCGAAGGTGATTTGGCCTCGGCGAGATCCCATTCTGCAACGCTCCCATTCCTCCTTCAGGGAACCAGGCCATACGTGAACCAAGACGCTACCATAATGCAACCGTAGATGCTTCATTACTTAGAGCTGTGCGTTTTCACACACTGCATGAAAGGTCATTTTCAAAATCCATAATAGGGGCACTTTTAGGCTTTCAGTCTGTGTGTTTCTTGGCATGATGACGGCCTTTCATAGTGGTAAAGTTATTAGTGGGTGAAAAACATGAACAAAAAAGATTCTAAAATCTCATATTTTTCTCTATAATATATGTTAAGTTTTTTCTTAATATTAAACTTTTCAAAAGCATTTTAATTCTGTTAACTGTATATGCTGTATAAGTATAGAGTTGCTTTGCTTTTTTTTCTTTTCATGTTGGCCTACTTGTTTTTTTTGTTTGCTTATATTTTTTTGTAAATTACTGGTGTAATAAATTTTCCCACTTTTTATCATATTTGCCTGTGTTTTGCTGTTGTCATATTATATTTTGGGGTTCATTTCAAGCCCAGCTGTATAACATTTTATAAACATTTTTTTTATTGGCCAATACAAACAGCCCACCGGTATTACTATGGGGAAAAATAAATGAGCTTGACATGATGGGAGATATTACCCGGTGCATTAGGGAGGCAACTGCATCGGGCCGATACTGAGCCTCCTGTACTCACTCACACATCAAAGGCCAATATCAAAGCAGGCCGCGCCTCCCTCAGTCAGTAATCGCATGTTGTGCACACAAGTTTGTGCACTGGGAAAGACCGCGGGGCTCAGTAAACACTGGGACTATTGATGTCAATGACACACACACAAGCAGTAGATCCAAAAGCAGTGTTTATTGGGAGAAACCAAATATCATAATCCAGCCAGGCAAAGGTCAAAATCCAGGTAATCAAAAACAAGAAACATAAACATCGCCAAGAAACACCAAAACCAGGGGTGACATTAAACAAGGACTCCTGACACATACCAAGACAGACCGCATAAATACACAGGACATGACAAACGCTTAATGGGGGAATTGACTGGGCGTGGCAATGATTACTAACCAGTGACAGCTGAGTGCAATGAGGAGACAGGGGATCGGGGGAATGGGGAAGGTCTAGGAAGGACCGGCTAATCGGGGGAAGAGACATCTAGTGGTTACCCAGGGAACACAACCCAGACACACTGTGACATAACCTCTCACGGAGTGGCTACCAGACACTCCAAGACATCAGGGACAGGAAGTGGAGGAAAAAAACAACAACAACAACAACAACAACCAGAAGACCAGGAGGGAGGTGGACTGGTGGAGGTAGAACAGGGGGAGGGATGGAGGGCCAGGCCCATGTAGGGGAACAGGTACAGGCAGCTGCATGGCTCCACTGGCAGCCAAGGTGGATCGAAGCCGTTCAGGGGGGCCAGGTGGACCCAAAGTTCAGGGGACCACGAGGGACCCCAGGCAGTCTCAGGTGCCACGGAGGATCCGCCAGTTCCGCCAGCCGACGGCCAGGAGGAGACGAGGGTGCTCTGGACGGCCTGTGGAGACGGAGGGTGCTCTGGATGGCCTGTGGAGACGGAGGCGCCTTTGGCTTCGGCACCACCTCTGAACGGGCTCGGCAATCAGCCGGGTCAATGCATCGAACGCAGATCGGAACCGCCTCGAACGGCCTTCGCAATCACCGGGTCACGTACCGGGCACCGCCGCCTCCGGATCGAGCACTGCTCGCGGAATGGCCTCAGGAACCACCTCGCATCGGGCAATCGCCTCGCATCCGGAACTGCATCGGCACTGCCTCGCCTCCGAATGACCTCAGGCACCGCCTCATGCACCACTCGGGCCCCGGCAATCACAATCTCCGGAACAACATCGGCACCGCCTCCGGAACAGCATCGGCACCGCTTCGCATCGGCACTGCCTCCGGAACAGCATCGGCACCGCCGCATTCGAACAACAGCATCGGCATCACTGGACGGCAGCGCCTGCTTCCGAACGCCCTCTCCTGACGCAGCGCCTGCTCGAACGCCCTCCTGACGCAGCGCCCGCCGAACGCCCTACTGACGGCAGCGGGCTGCTCTGGAACGCCCTCCGGCTTTGAGGAACGGTAGACGCCTGTCTCCTCCTCCTCCGCCTCTATGATGGCAAGTCGGTGGCACCTGAGGGAAGACTCAGGCGCTGAGTCAAAGCCATCTTGTCTGGCAACACAGGTGTAGATTCGGGCCATCCTGTGCAATGGTGCTAGGCTACGCCATCTTGTGCTGTGGTGCTGGGCTGGTGGCCATCTGGTGCTGTGGCGCTTCTGGGCTGGCGCCAGCCATCTTGTGCTGTGGCGCAAAAAAAAACTCCATCACTGCATCATCATAGGCTGGCGGCAAGTAGTCTTGTCTGAGACTCAGGTGTGGTTGCTGCATCCCACTGAGCAGCACGATGGCGCAGGTAATGGGTGTAAACCCCTCAAAAGTCCAGGATCTCCCAACCCCCTTCATCTCCCATTGAGGCAAAGGGTCATCCAGGCAATCATTAAACAAGGCTTTCAGTGCTGGCCATTATACCTAACCCACTGCCATGGTCCAAAACAATTGTGCCAGGCCAACACCCTACTCCCCTTTGACGAAGGGTGGTTAAGTTCAGAATCTCCTCCTCGCTTCTCCATGGTGGCTGGGAACAGATTCAAATCCCACACTGCTTGGGATCTAATTCAAACACCGCACGTGACCAGACTGCTCCACTGCAACTACACAGTCATTCCCGGTAATATGTGTAAATGCTTAGAGTTTCTACTGCAATTATAATGTGCTTTATTGCTCTCAGTGGCATCTACGCTAATATTAGTCTTTTTTATTCTTATTCCGAGGTGAATGTAGCCACCTAGATCCAGTCTGTATCCAGATCAGATGATCACTGCAGTCACCCAGATCCAGTCTGTATCCAGTCCAGATGGTGCATCAGCACCTAGAGACGACCTCAACAGCCCTGAATGTCAGCTGAGACCATGTCAGCTAGATGAGCCCCAGAGACAGATCCCCTCCAAAGACCCGTCGGCCATTGGGACAAGACCACGAGAACCAGACAAATCCTCTGCACAATCTGACCTGTGTTGCAGCCTGGTTTCGTCTGGCCAGAGGAGAACTGGCCCCCAACTGAGCCTGGTTTCTCCCAAGGGTTTTTCTCCATTTCTATAACGAGCTCGAGAATTTAAAGCAGCAGACGCGTGCGCTTACAGATGACATTGTTCGCTGGTGTGGACGCTAATATCGTTATCTTTATAGTTATTGTTCTTGGTGTGAACGGGCCTTAACTGTTACAATTTAAATGATACAAAATAACAGACGGATGATGGTGACAGATGAGTTCAATAGTTCAGTTGACCGTTCACAAAGACCCGCCCTCCTTAGTTACTGTTGCCATGAACGACAAACAATAGGCTTGTTTGAGATGTGCCTTGCTTCGCCTGAAATGTAGGCGAGAGTAGTCGGCTGCAGTAAGGGGAGGGGTCAAAAAAGACCTTTGAAGTCGGACACTTCTTGAATCTCGCTGTTTTGTCGCCTGCAGACGTCAGCAATGGAGGATATCGCGTTCGCATGTTTTTTTATCATAGATGCAGTGGATGTAATCGAAATACCACAGTTTTGTTATCATGTGCATCAATTCCTTTGTTCTGCTGAACACAAAGAAGGAAATTTAGAAGAATATTTGCAAACAAGCAGGTTTCTGCCACCATTTCACGCCCATAGTATTTTTCCATACTATACCAGTCAAAGCTGTTTTGTAGCAAACATTCTTCAGAATTTCTTTCCTTGTTTTAAGCCAGACCCTGACACTTCTCAGATGAAACCACACAAAGATGAGGCATAATGGCTAAACAGTCCATTTGTCCATGTATATTTTTAATGGATTGATTTATTAATTCACACAAACATACAATAGAATAAAGTGAAAACTACAAGGGAAATTCTAATTAAGAGAAAAATTATATAAAATAAACGCATGTCCTAATTCTTAACTTCACTAGGCGTGTTTTGTTTTTGTTTAGTTTGCATGTAATATATAAATAAATGGGTAAACTAATTCTTAGAATAAAGAGAAAATGTATCAGTTGACATTCTCAGCCAATGAGCACGAAGCTGTGTCGTCAGTCAGTCGTTTCCCATCATGCTTTTGAATAGCGCAGTCGGTGGAGAGCAACTGTATGAAGTGTGGATTCTGACAGATCTAAGGCTTAGCAGGAGAAGGAGAAGGAGCAGTCGAATCTTCCAATGCCGGCCAGTCCCAGCGGTCCATTTTTTGAATGGGATTACCGAGGTGACGACAGACCCGCTGATGACGCCACGGGCGACGCCACTGTTGGAACCAATCAT
>NW_024879286.1:27915-28111 GCF_018340385.1 Cyprinus carpio | reverse complement strand
TTTAGCTGTTTAGTGTGGTGTTGAAGTGAAGTAAATTACAGCACATCAATGTTTAGTTTGCTTGAATGCTACAAAAAGTACGGAAACACAGAGGATATGCATGATTTCTGCTTGAATCACATTGAATCACACATTCTTGTTTCCTTGTGATCTCGACATAAAAGAGTGTAATTTTAACAGAAATAAAGTTGTATTT
>NW_024879286.1:331-26916 GCF_018340385.1 Cyprinus carpio | reverse complement strand
GAATGTAATGAAGTCAGTGAAATGTATGACTCGCAGCTCAGGCCCGAGGGGGCTTTTGTTAGACGCTATTATAAGCCGTGTAGAGTGGGAGTCAGCGTGTCAAATTCTGCACCAGTCGCTGGGGAAAGTGTGCGCCCTCGGGTAGAATAAGTGTTGCACCTCCCATGGACATTGGGGTTGTGTCATACAACTGTCGTGGTCTGCATGTGGGCCAGAGTGTTTGGGATAAAGCCCGCCGTATGGTTGTGGACAGTCTCTTGGAGATATTTTATGCTTGCAAGAGACATTTTTAGCAATGCAAGATTTGGATAAATTGAATTCCCTCTGATAATTTTCATGGGTGGTGAATCACAGTAGATTTGGTCTGGATTTAATCCAAGGTAGGATATCCTGGGGGTGTAGCCATACGTGGAAAAAAAAGTTGACCCATGGTTAAGGTAAATTAGATAGAGTTCATTGGTGTATTGCAATACAGATTACTTATCAAGATAAGAATGGTTATTATTCTAAATGTGTATACACCTTTGATCCTATCATAAATGAAGATGAGTTTTTTTTAAATAGACTGGCTTTTATCAGTTCTTTTATTGAGAGAGGTTCTACTATTTCTAGTGTGTGTATGTCATTGGGATATGAATCGGATATTTTTGGGCAGAAAGTCTTTATTTTCCAGTCATATTGTTCAGGTTTGCCAAGATAATAATCTAGTTTTTGTCCCAGCGCATGTGGCCTGCAGCCCTGGGAGAGGGCTATAGGCATGCTAGTGATGCCTGGAACACCAGTCACCATTATGGCTGGAATGACAGTATTAGCATGGAAGATGCATGTGGCGACGCACTGAGGGTATGAGAAAGATTTATTTGATATAATTAACAACCGATCATATGTCTCCTGTC
This sequence comes from Cyprinus carpio, assembly GCF_018340385.1. NCBI lineage: Eukaryota > Metazoa > Chordata > Actinopteri > Cypriniformes > Cyprinidae > Cyprinus > Cyprinus carpio. The sequence goes on along the minus strand of NW_024879286.1, from coordinate 26,020 downwards.
TTTTGTGATAAATGCACTGAGTTTCTTGTAGCAATGTTCAATAATTAAAAAAATAATATCAATGCAGCAAAAATGGATTGGTCAGCACTTACAAAGGAGGATCTTTTAGTCTATTATGTGAATACAGATAGATGTCTGAGTAATATTAATTTACCTAGGGATCAGTTATGTGTAGTGATGTTAACTGTAAAGATGCAAATCATCAGAGGGATATCTGCTCAATGTATAATGAGATTTGTTAATGCGACCTTGCATGGTTGTAGTAAGCCATTTTTAAATCGAGAGGCAGGAATGAATAAGGCTAGGCCTGGCTGGAGTAAATATGTAGCTGAATATCAGGATGAAGCCCTGGGAAGCTTTTAAATTCATGGGTTATTTATGGTAGACTGGTGGCAAGGACTGAGATTGAGTATATGAAGTCTTCATAACGCAAGAGATAAGTATGATGATCATTTTATCTGCAGAAGCCGATGACCATAGCATTTGATTCCCCATGGCTATAGAAGCTGCAAAGAACTACACGATTCACAGATTTTTTGAAACATGTCTGTAACTTTAATAGATGAGAGTATCTCTCTTCCCTTGCACCTTAGATGAGTTTCGGGGCAGATAATATTGCAGAACTATGGAGACTGCATTATTGTAGTCGTTTTTAATTGCATCCAGAATGACTAGAATAATGTGGATGATATTCAAGCTTAATGATCCAATAGTGATCATGTCATGTGAGGTGGATCATGCTATAAGTAAATTTGTTTCAAACCAGATAGACCCAGGAAGCTTCTAGCTTAGTATCATCCTGTCAAACCGTGCCATTGGAAAAATCTTGCCGTATAGGTTAAACAGTGTTTGTTTGACCTCACAGCATAAACCACAGCCGGATTTGGCGCTAAACATCGCAATTGATCTTTGTACCAATGCATTAAGCGAAATTGTAAACAAGTAGGAGGGGATAAAATCACATGTCTCTGGCAAGTGCTTCATTGATCTCAGCTTAAAGCTTTTGATTTGGCTAATCCATGCAAAGTTATTTTTTTAAAATGAGACAAAGAGGGGTGCCAGAATATATTGTGAGAATCCTGGTTTATTGGTATGCCCACCAGATGATGCAAGTAAAATGGGCACAAAGTCTCTGCCCCTTTGAGGGTTAGTAATATGGAGACAAAGGGGGATTTTGTCCCCACTCTTTGTTTAATCTTTACAAGGATGATCCATCTGAATGTTTGAATGCTCAGAAACTGGGTGTAAGGATTGGGAATATTCTAGTTAATCATATTTATGTATGCAGATCATCTTGTGGTGTTTAGTCCTTAAAGGAAAAGCTGGTCTTCAACAGCTTTTAAACATGTGTTCTGATTATGGTCTTGAACATGATATTTTCTTTATATATCCTGATAAGAGTGCGGGCATAATTTTTGTAGAACTAAGGAGGATAAAATGGTATGCACCTCCCAGCCTCTGCTGTCTAATAAGAGTCTTACTGTGTTCAAGTTAAAAGTAAAAATACCCTCCGGACATTTCCCATCTCACAGAACGCATGACAGACAATGAGGATATTGAAAGACAACTCCATATGATGTAATATGCAGGCTGCATTATACTTTTAATGCGAAATTTAGTTTCTGTTCAGATGAGGTGAAGGTGTGTAACTTTAAAGCATATTGTAAAACACTTTATAACCGCTCATCTGTGGTTCTAACTATAGAACATCTAGTTTACAGAAGCTGCAAGTAGCTGAGGGAAGAGATGCAATGAGAATACTTTACACAAAGAGACCTAGATGGCATAGTGCAAGCGAAATGTCTTAGGAGTGCTAGAGCAATCCACTTTTAAAGCACTGTTACTTAAATCTTATGTGTATGATTTATCTGTCGGGTAAAATGATTCAAAAAATTAGATTATTGTGGGTCTATCAGATGTGGGTGGGTTAGTATTACACCGTATCAGTCAAAGCTGTGGAGACATTGGCATTGTTGCATTTTATAACTTTTTATTGTGTGTGGTAGATGTTGTGGGTTGTATATGTTGTCCTATTGTCTTGGTTTTTGTTTGTTTGTTTTATTAATTTGGCCCTTGAGTCTGTAATAAAAGATTGATTGATTCTTTATTAAAGAAACTGATTATCACCATATGTTTACTCGCTGTATTATATCGGTCTTCCGAGGCTGTCTTTGAGTTTCATTGCGTGTAACTAAATGAACACACCTGCTAACTAGGGTGATTAAACCCTATTCGTCACGCGGACGTGCTATTGACCTTGGATCAGTTTTATATTCATATCAGGTTCAAAGATGGAAGTTGTATTTGTAGTAAAATCATGGTGACCAACTACATACTACAATAGTAACAAAAAAAAAAAGTTAAACAGGACATTTACCATGTTTTTACCACAATTTGCAATTCTGTATAAAAGGTTCTATATCACTGCTAAAGTTCATGCACCTTTGGTTGTAATATTGTAGAACATTCTCAATATCTTTAAACATCACAAACTATAAGTAAGTAATTAAACAAACAACTATAAGTAACAGAGTTGTAAAGTGAAAGTACAGATACTCAATGAAAATTTTACTGAATTAAAAGTATCTGGCCAAAAACATACATGAGTAAAAGTAAAAAAGTACAACTTTAAACTGTACTCAAGTATTTAAAAAGTAGAAGTACTTTTTTTTCTGACAGACATACGGAAGTTTGGTTAAAGGAGAAGTGCAACAAAAACAAAATGCACCGATGCTGGTCAAATACATATATCTAGTGCAACAACAACAATTAAAATGGCAGCACAGTAAGAACACACAACTGACAGTAAAACATGAATTTACAATTGACATTTAATATACAGTGTTCATTTAAATACTTTTTATTGAGTTTTGGGGATTTGTAAACATTTAATTTAAAAAGAAATCCCTACAAAAAATTATTAAGTGTATTTAAATTCTCATCATTGATTTAATTTACACTCAATCTACTGCATTCAAATATATTACACAGCAAGACTGCTCAATCAAAAACAAAATAAATACAGACACTTTTATTTGGGGAAAAGCATAACTTTGCTACCCTAATATGCTTCCTCAGATTTGTTGGTAAACTTTTGGAAGCCAAGTTTACTTAATGAATGTCATAACTAAAGTAGAAATGTGTGTGTGATGGTCAAAACAATAATCAATGGTTCTCATTCACATCAAGCATGCACGTTTAAGCTTCCATTTACCATATTTATTGTGTATAAGATAAAATAATAATGAAATGTACTTTTCAAGATAGTGAAAAAAAATAGTTGCTTTCTTCAGCAATGTAATCAAGTAAAAGTACAAGTAGTCAGTTTAAATTGTGCTTCATTAAAGTACAAATCCCCCAAAATAATACTTAAGTACAGTAATCAAGTAAAATTACTATTAAGTATTTTACACACCAGATAAGCAACTATGCAAGTACATGTCAGCTTATTCTACTAACCCTAAACCTATCATAACAGTCTACTAAAAGTTACTTAAAGTTAGAATTTCGAAAGTGAACTACCACATCTACTTTCTGGAAGGAGATGTTGCTACAGAAAAGAAGTTGAAATTCCTTGTCTATTGGATGTCATAATGGGAGACCCAGTACAAATGTAGTATACAAAATATTATTTTAATAAAAAACTCAGCACAACAAAACATCTGTGTTAGTATTTATTGAGGTAACATTATTTTTTGCATATGGTTGGCAAATGCTTAACATCTCTACAAATAATTAACCTCATACAAACATGCCTGTATATGTAACACACAGAATAACAGTTCTAAATACAGTTGCACAGACAATAGACAAAATTTTATTTATTCAAATTAAACTAAGCCGAAAACAAACAGTTATGACTAAAAATCAATCTGAAAGTAAAATTTAGAGCATTGTGAATATAAAGATTGTTCTCAACAGAAAAAAATCAAAATGAAAAACAAGTTACACACACATATTTTAAATACCATTTTCAGTATTAGAATTTCAAGAAAAACGTGAAATGTTATATAGGGTGAAAAGATGCTTTTTATTAGTCAAGCGTATCATATATGGCATGCATTTTGAATGATGAATGATGCTTTTATTATAAAAAACAAATCTTAACTAAACTCATTCGAATAGAGGCCAGACAGACACTATTTAGTTGATGTTTACTTTAGGCTTTCATCTGCCTGAATCTTTGTAATGTCTGTCCAGGCTGGGGGTATATCTGCAGGTTTTGCATCATACTCTTCAGCAAACCGGTTATTGAATTGTACCATCACATATATCCAGTATGCTGATGGCTCTATGTTGGGCTCTCGATCAATACGCCAGTCTGGATAGATTGTATCGTATTCCTTATATGGATGCCACTGATCTTTGGTGGCATGGCATTTGAAGCGTGAGTCACTGTTCACCGATGATGTACAGATGTCTGTCACTAGTTTTTTAGAACTATGAAATCTCCATCGGCCGAGACCTTCTGGTCTGTGAATTGAGACAAAGTGTTTAGAGTGGTCTTCTCCTCCAGCCTCACATGGTGCTTGACAGAATGGACACTGTTTCCCACAGCCCTGCAGTCGTTTGAACAGCACATCCTGTGGTTTGGTTTGAAGATGCTTTATTCTGCTTTCAAAACTTGATTTTTGGAAACTAGCTTTCAGTGATTTATCCATGTCCTGCAAAGAACAGTGAAGGCATTCAGCAATTTTTTGGGGATTTGCATTGTTAAGTGTGCCAATTTTGTCCACGATATCCCTGGGAATAACAAGTCTTTCTTGAAGTTTCCTGCAGATGACTTGGATGAATCCCTTGATGTCATTTATAGTTGAGTCTTGCTCTGCCTCTTCAATTGCCAGAGTAATTTCTCTGATGACGTCAATCAGAAGATTTTCCTCTAATTTGAACATTCGATTCTCAGCTGTAAAGTGCTCTCTGACTTTGTCAAAAATAAAGTCTTTGACAAATGTTTCATATGACTTAATGAAACGCAAATATGTTTCAAATTTAGAATCAAGAAGATTTTTCAAGACAAAAATCTGAAATGATGCCCTTGTTTTAAAAATGTGGGTGTTTTCACCAGTCTTCATCTCGTCTGCCATTTTCATGCCCAAGACATCAGACATGTATTTTTCCAAAGCAGGTCTTATGCAGTTATTCATGAATTCATCAGCCGTCTTCTGACACTGGTCTCGTTCGAGGTAAAGGTCAATGAATTTACAGCGGTATGTTTGTTTGAAGTCCTCCAAGGCTGTTCGCGGGTTGTTTTTCTGGACGAATTGGTTGTGAATATCTTGAAATTCTCTGCTTGCAAAGCCACAGATGTGTAGTTTAAGGGGTAGTTCAACATCTTCTTTTAAATCTTCATGAGACTTAAGTCTTTCATCAATCATGTTAAGAATTTCCCTGATATATGTGTCATCATAATCATCCTTACTTTCTCTCTTTGCTTCAACAAATTCACAACAATCCCTGATGAGTTTGTCTGACATCTCTTGCACTATCTTGATCTGACTTCTGTAAAAAAACTTGGACACACAGTGTTTGTTTTTGCAAGCAATAAATTGTTCTTGCCCATACATGTTTAAATCCTTCACTTTGTCTAAGTGTTGAGCCATTGAACTTCCTCTAGATTCAAGATTTTTCCTCAAAAGAAGAAGAACTCTTAGGATGATATTTTGTTGTTGGAGCCCTGTGTATAGAAAAAATGTCCTTACAGTCTCCTGCCACATCTTTTCAAATGCTTCATTCAGCATGGAGTCTGACATGTCTGACTTGTTCTCACGACAGAATTTCAGCAAGTCCAGGACTTTTTTCTCCATTGTGTCCATGTATGTTTTTTTGATTCCTTCCACCTTCATCATTTGCATTTCGACGTAAAAAGAGCTGCATTCAGGTTTGTTTTGTGATGGAATCTCTGAAAGCTCTTTCTTCAAAGATTTGGCAGAGTTTATAAAGTCTTGTCGATAGCTTTCCCAAGTTCAACATGACCTTCTCCTTGTTCATAGTATGATTTGATCTTACTAGAAATTTCATCTTCTCCCTTTTGAAAGCTCAACATCTGCTTTTTGTAGCAAATGACAACAGAAATCTTCAATGGTGCACTGCTCAGAGTTTTCAAATTTTCCATGGTTCAAGATCTTTGTTTCAGCCTCTAATGCCCATGTGTGCATTTTCTGTCTCAGTGTCCAGTCCCATGTGTTGTACTCTGTGCACAGTTTCATGTATGCATCAGCCACCAGGCTGTTTCTGAAGCTGAAGATGAATTTCTCAAATTTCACAGCAGTCCACAAGTCTCTTGCATTTCTCAAATTTCTCACAGGGTCCATCTAATAAATTCATTCATGTCACTGGACTTGTAATGTCTGAAGATCTCCATTATATGCTTTTTGAGATCATACACAGACTCACTATAGCCGATACTCACTGAATTGCCATTGGGGGGGTTTTCCAATGCCACAATCCAGGGATGTAGTGGTCCCCTTCCCCAGTGTCATAATTCATCACATCTGTAAATTTATTAAACTCCAGTTTGTTCTCCATTTTGGCTGCAGCTTGTGTCATTTCATTCAGTTGTTCCAACAGAAATTTACGGTCTCTCATGTTTGAATCATGAGCTGAGACATCAGCAACATTCTGGTGTACAAACAAACATGTGTGTTTCTTACCTATTTCCTTCATCCTGAGGAAGGCATGAACAATGATCTGTAAAATGTCTTTCATCTCTGTGGAGTTTTCCATGGCGATGTTGAAATTGTTACATCACTCAGTCCAACAACAAGAGTTGCCAACTCATTTGTCATGTTCATTGGCTGTTGTCCAGTTTGTGCGAGCTCAGGGGATTTTAGTCCTTCAGTGTCAATTATCACTCTATAATCACAGGTGAGCTCTTCATTCATTTCCTCTGCTACTTTAATGAGCTGCATAAAGGCTCCCCTGGTGCATCTTCCACTGCTCACTGCAAACTGAACTCCAAACATGGTGTTCAGCAGCGTTGACTTTCCTGAACTCTGGACGCCCAAAACAGTGACAACCATAATCTTGTTTTTGGGCTCCACCAGTGTGTGTTTAATTCAGAAAACACACTAGAAAGCCATTTTCAGGGATGTTTGAAGAATCTCCATCCACAAGTTCAAGTGAAAATCCATCCAGCAGTAGTTCAGCACAGAGTTTAGGTAAATGTTGTAGTTGTTTGCGGTAAAGTGCATCTTCTGAGACAGAGACTGCATAAAGATAGAAGCTGGCTCATCTCTCGAATGAAGTGTTCAATCCTAAAGAACTGTTTTGAAATCTTTTTATCAAGCTCAGCTATTCCTGTCTTGTTCTTACAAACATCTTGACATTTCTGTTTGTACAGTTCTCTGAGTCTAGGCAGTACTTCATGTGAGCGGATTCTCCAAATTGATTCTCAACCATTTTAAGAAGTAGGCCTTTTCTGGTGATGATATGGCGCTGATAAAGCAGCCCATAGTAGTAGACATCTCTGTTCTGTATTGCTCTTCTCTGAGCTTCCTTTTCTCAATCTGAAGGTCACTTTTGTAATCCTCAACACTCTTATCCCCAACTTTCTTCAATTGGCACTCCTCCTTCTCTATCTTGGCCAGTTTCATCAAAATTTCCCCTTGCAAGGGAAGTTTCTCCATCTTGAATTGCACTATATCATTAATTTTTAAAGTGATTTCATCTGCTCTTGCTTTGGCACGCTGACATTCTTCAGCATCCTCATCCACCAAGATTCCCAGATTGTGTGCAATCTCAGCTAAACGAACAACTGACATTTTGTGATTGTTGTCCTCAATTGCATCTTGCAACTTGCTCTTAATTTTGCCAACAAATTCTGCATCATTCTGCTTTGCTTTAAAGATGAAATTGCTTTTTTTCAGTTTGAGCTCATTCACTGTAGCTTTTATGATCTCGTTGTTGGAGTCCCCCACAAAAAATAACTGAGGTATATGTCTCTGACTGGGGACTGAAATTAACTGTGAATCTAAAAATTGGGGTTCAAAGAACACAAACACAGCAGCTGAAGCCTCACGCAGAAAAGTGTACTGTGTTTCAAAGTTCTGAATGTCACCTCTCAAGTTGGCAATTGCTACAGGCTCAGGAAAGACATCAATGTTCTTTTTTCCACAAGGAAGATACCAGGTCATCTCAACCAAGCCATTTGATATTTTTTTGTTGATGTTTCCCAATCCATGTTGAAGTGCACAAATGTTTCAGTGTACTGCTGTGGATTGCTGAGCAGCTTATTCAGAATTTCTGATTTGGAAATGTTGCACCTACCAAGTCTCACAAAAGACACTAAAGGCATTTCTGACAGAGCAATCCTTTCTTCCACAAATTTACTTGAATCTGATAATGAGTGTGGTCTGTATTTTTTCACAATATCTCTCATTGCCCAAAGCATAAGAGTGATCTGATTGTTCTTACTGTTTGGAAGCAGCAGAGGAACAGCAAACTGACACATGCACATTTTCATAATCATTTCCTGCTGAAGAAAACTGTCAGAGCAAAGAAACACAGCAGTCAGAATGTCCAAAGGATTGACTGACTGAAGACAGTCTGATTCAGTCTCCTGATCATCATTCCACTCTGAATCTTCCGTCCTGTCTGATGAAGAACAGGTAACACTCCTCGCTGTCCTCTGTAGCATCATCAGCCTCTTCAAGAAGAGCCATGGCAGATCTGAAAGGGACTGAACAGTCACATCTGTGATACTGTTCTTGTTGATCTGCAGCACTGTGTGTAGAGTGAGCTTCTATCATAGTACTCCACCAAACCCAAAATTTAAAATGAGTATGTCCATGATGTTCTCCCTGTAAATGAGAACAAAATTTGTTATATTTGCATGCCCCCAAAATAACCTACTTTGTCATCCAGTTTCTTATTGCACTTCTATTACTCATCTATGAGCTGTTAAATTTTTACACAAAATTATTAGGGCTGTCAATTTATTGTACCAGTTAAGTGCAATTAATTATGAAAATGAACATTGTAGGGGGAGTTTTTCAAGTTGAATTAATTAAAGCTTCTGATGCATCTTAAAAATGTGACTCTCATGGTGCAAGAAAGACAGTAAGACACAAACACAATGGCCAAAGATGTCTATTTTCCTTGTGAGCTGTCAAGTTCAGGAGTGGGACTGAGAGTCAGATGCAAGTAGGTAAAGATGTTTAAAAAGTTGGGTAATGCTTCAGATTTACAGCGTAAGTAAACAGAATTTACAGCATACTTTTTGTAATTACAGTGTACCTAAACAGTACCTCCATGAAGGTTTAAGGTGAAGTTTAGGGGAATAAAGGGGTAACAACCTGGAAAACTACTAATTATTTATACTGTAAGTATTTTGAAACTAAAAAGGGTACCAATTTCTAATATTATGGTGGACGTATGTATGACTCCAATATACTAAACAACACCCTACATTTGCAAGTGATTTAACAAGAACATACTGTACATGGTGTACAAATCTTTAATGAGTACACACATATAAAAACGCTGGGTTATTGTTTCAATCCAAACACTAGGTTGATTGAGACTGCTGGGTAAGAAAGCTGGATTTGATTTGACCCAATTCTAAGTTGATAATCATAAAAAGCCAAGTAAGTAACACCCAGTGCTGTTGTTGGAATGTGGGCGTGAGAAAGGCGTGCGACGCCTCATTTGATAAACTAATCACAAACAATCCTGTGTGTGCAGATATCCATGTTTGCTGTGTTTATGACAGGAGTATGTGTGGAAAATAGCTCTAAACTAATCATTGCCCACAGGAGTGACAGCTCTGAAACTGTCTGGAGTCTGTTTGTTTAAACCTGGACCAGTGAATGTGGTGAGCGGGAACTGGAAACAGCTGGAAAAGCGCTTGAGACAAATCTGTGTTTGTAGCTCACAACAAAAAAATATGTCGAAACGAAAATACAAGAAAACTAATTGAAGTGAACATGAGACATTTGGAAACTGACTGGAGTATTTTCTTTTAAAACTGGAGGGTTTTGTCTGAGTGTTTTCTCACAAACTTGAGTAGCAGACCGGGAAATGAAGAAGTCAAAATGGTGCTTGAGAAGACTGTGGATCAAAACGGTAAAATCAAAGACAGTAAAATTCTGTCGATTCGCTGTAATACACAGTTTATTCTTAATTTTAATTTTTTTTATTAAAGTGCCCCTATTATGGGTAATGAAAGGTTCATATTTTGGTTTTGGGAGCACCAACAACAGATTTACATGCATGCAAGGTCAAAAAAAAAAAAACACTTTCATTGGCCCTATTCGCACGGGATTAGTATTACCTGGTGACCTCCAGTCATTTGTAATAATTTTGGAGGTTGTCTGTGATCTTAATCCCGTGCGAATCAGCCATGTCTGTAATTTGTAAAGTAAAAATTCCCCCGCAAAAGACCTACCATATTTTTAGAGGTTTTTGTTTCCTGTGCGCCTTTTATCCATCCTTCGCAAAAAATGGAGCTGCGTTGGAGAGTTTAATAGTATTTTGGGTGCTGTCATATCGCTTCACCATACAATTTGCAGAAAGAGAAAGCTGAAAACGTTTTGAGGTTAATGTGTTACAAATAAATCAAGCATAAAGCTTGAGATATTATTTTAACCCAGTGAAATGTAAATGAAGTGCAAGGAACTATATTATTATATTTTTTAATCCATCTGAACCATAGAACGGGACTCTTGAAGCCTTGACATCCGGGTATCCGGGAGATAAGTCAGTAAATTCGAGTAAAATCACATGCTTCTCGCTTTTATCCCGCGTAATGCACCACCACCTAAATTCAGATGTGGAAGGGTAATTTCAAAATCACACAAGGTCCCTAGATAATACTAATCCCGTGCGAATAGGGCTATTGTCATATGCATTAATTTTTACTTTACTTGCTCAACAACTCCCAAATGATTCGCTCAGCGATTAATTTTTCCAAATCCCTCCTTTGCGTTATGTTAATCTGCGGTGATTGGTCCAGTTGGTCGATTTCATTTCCATTTTATCATGCCTGTAATGCTTGATAAAGCAGCGGTTGTATGGGAAACAGCTATTTTTTACCTCTCCAAAAAGAAGCACCTAGTGGCAAAGAATGAATTCCCAGGTCTGCACGCACAAAAACTAAAATCGACAAATAACCAAGTTATCCCAGCACTACACTCGTCACGACCCAGAAGTTCTCAAAGAACTTCGTACTGCGTCTGACCTCGCGCTACGAGCGACGAAGGTCATTAGAACTGCGTGATTGGCGCCTGACCTCGCTAGCCCCTGTGTCCCAGACGAAGGTCATTGCACGGTCTCTGGGTTTTGCGATGTCCACAATGGTAGTCCAGGAGTGCCAAAACTGGTTGTTTCTGGTCGATATGAGGGATGCCAACAAAGTACGGTTCCTTACTGCCCCTGTGTCCCAGACCGGACAGTGAGCAGAAGAGCAAGAGGCCCCAGGACGGGTGACCCAGAGAGGGAGGAAGCTGCTCTTGGGGGATGGTGAAGGCACGCGCGTGCTCCATTTGCCGGACTTTTAGCTGTTTAGAGCAGATCACGATGCAGAATCAACAGGGAAATCGTGCGGCGGCAGGACATGATTTTACATCAATGATTGGTGGTGTACAGATGTAACTGTGTTAAAGAGGATGTGCTGTTCAGACCTAGAAGTGCTTTTTGTTAACTGCAAGCCATTCTATTTGCCGCGGGAGTTTCAATTCTTTGGAGCTCTTAACACCTCATTCTGGTGAGTGCTTATATCCCTCCATATGGCGCTACGTAAGCCTGGCTTCTTTGCAGGAAACCTCGCTGATCAGATCAAGGAGACAGAACAACAACACCCGGACTCTGTTTTAATCATTCTTGGGGACTTTAATAAAGCCAATCCCTCCCGCGGAACTGCTGAAATAGAGACAGCATTACGTTACATATCCCACCACAGAGACAGTAATATATTGCTCACTGCTACACCTCACTATAAAGGATGCATATCACTCTGTTTCACGCAGTAGCTCTGGGGCTGTCTGATCTTCACCTGGTTCATCTTATACCAACCTACAGGCAGAAACTTAAATCTGCTAAACCTGTAGTAAAGTGTTTTTGAAGCTGCTACCACCGATCTGGATGAACTCACAGAGACTGTAACATCCTATATGGATTTTTTTAGAGGATATATGTATTCCTACCAGGACTTATTTAACATTCAACAATGATAAGCCATGGTTTACCTTAAAACTCAGACATCTTTGTCAGGGGCCAAAGAGGGATGCTCTACAGAACAAATGGGGGACAGAGTCTTGTATAGTCAGTAAGGGAACACACTAAACAAAGAGATAAGAGTGGCTAAAAGGACCTACTCCAAAAAAGTTTAAAGACCTTGCTTACTTCCTTAACCCACTCAACTTTGGTATGGGAAAGGGACTAAGAGCCATCACTAACTACAAGACACCACTGCCTTGCACTGGGGCAATCAACGACTTGCTAACAGCTTTGGATATGAGTTTTTATTGTAGATTTGAAACACCCCTACACCCATCTCTTGACCAGCTCCCTCACACAGCCATTTACACCTCCTGGTGAATCCACCTCTCCCCAACTCCTGCACCTTCTAAATCAGTGGAGCTTGATGTGCTACTTAGGTCTTCAGGAAGAACAAAGAAGAAAATCACCAGGCCCAGATGGTAATTTACACCAGCCTGTCTGAGAAAACCTGTGCTGACCAGCTGGCCCCCCATCTTTCACAGATCTTCCAACAGATCTCTGGGATAATGTGAAGTGCCTTCCTGCTTCAAGCAGCTCCACCATCATCCCGTTCCAAAGAAACCCAAGATAAGAGGACTTAATGACTACAGAACCTGTGGCTCTGCGTCTGCTCGTCAAGTGAAGCCATTTGCAAAACTGGTTCTGGCTTATCTGAAGGACAACACTGGACCCTTACTGGACCCCCTGCAGTTTGCTTACCGAGCAAACAGGTCCATGGATGATGCAATCCTGCGATCCTGCAACAGCTGGACAAAACAGGGACTTATGTGAGGATCCTGTTTGTGGACTTTAGTTAGGCTTTCAACACCATCATCCCAACAGCCCTCCAGACCAAACTGACCCAGCTCTCTGTTCCTTAGCTCTATCTGTCAGTGGATCACCCAGCTGTCTGACAGACAGGCAACAGCTAGTGAAACTGGGGAAATTCATAATCAAACAGCTGCTCCACCAACACTGGTGCCCCTCAGGGATGTGTTCTCTCCCCACTGCTCTTTCTCCCTCTACACCAACGACTGCACCTCCTAGAGACCCCTCTGTCAAGCTCCTGAAGTTTGCAGATGACACCACATTCCATCGGTCTCATCCAGGGCCGACTTGCCAGTCTTACAGACAAAGGTTGAGCAGCTGGCTGTCTGGTGCAGTCTTAACAACCTGGAGCTGAACACTCTGAAAAACAGTGGAGATGATTGTGGACTTCAGGAGAAACCCCCTGGACTCCCCCCCACTCACTCACCATCATAGACAGCACTGTGGCTGCAGTTGAGTCTTTCAGATTCTGGGAACCACCATCTCAGGACCTGAAGTGGGACAATCACACTGACTCCATTGTTAAAAAGGCCCCACTTTCTGCATGTAGCTGAGGAAGTTTGTACGATGTTTATGTCACTGAGAGGAGGAATTGAGTTACAGAAAAATGTGAGGACAAAATAAAGTTACAAGAAAGAATGTGAGGACAAAATAAATGTATATAATTTTATGTAAGCAGTTTATTTAGAAGAGCATTTAATTATCCCACAGCATATAATTTAATATTCACTCTGTGAGTGCAGTTAAACAGTTTATTAGGAACAATCAAAGCTGACTTTCAAACTGAATTTTTTGCATCATTACTCCAGTCACACAATCCTTCAGAAATCCTTTTAACAATCTTATTTTCTACAAAAAAACATTATTATCATTATTATTATTAATGTTGAAAAGAGCTGAGAATATTTTTTCAGGTTTTTTTAGGGGGGATAAATTGAAAGAACAGCATTGTTTATTACATTTGTTACAGTTACATTTATTGGTACATTTATATTATTTACATCAAGCTTTTTGAATGGTATAGTAGTGTATATTGTTATTGAAACTTCATAATATTTCACTTGATTATACATTTAGTCAGGAATTATAGTTTGGAAAAAGTCTTTGGAAGTCTAACTAGTAAAATGCTTACACGTTATGTGAAAACTAGTACAAGTATACAAATAAAATAAGAGACTTACTCATGTTTATGATCTCTGCTGGATAAAGTGCTTAATTCTTTTTCTGAGAAATCCAATCTCAAATCCTCAACCACATCACATCTTTTTGGGGTGAATTATGTCTTATTCCTCTCATGTGAAGCAAACAGTAAAATTAAAAAAAACTTGAAGAACAATCTTGCTGCGTTGTCTTCTGTTGTGTGGAGCGTATTCAAGCGCAGCTTCAGTGAAACATTATCATCTCAAAAGCGTTCAGCGTGGGGGGCGTGGTCGCATTAGAAGATAATGAAGGGAGATGTGAAAAATGGACATCGAGTTGTTTTCATATGGATTACTTTATCACAGAATATTTGTTTTCAGCAGCACTTGTTTAGACATGTCAGGCTTTCTATAGATATCTCTCTCATGTCTCTGTGTTGAGTATTCACTGAGTTACAGTTCATTTTAATGACGAAGTTTTGCATTTGTATGTTCTGAAGATCAAGCAGACAAAGGCTGCAGACAGCACTCCTTGTTTGTTATCTTTTATTTTATAAAGAAAATGCACAAAGTTTTGTTGTTATTATGTCTGTATACAAAAAAAGTAGACAGATTCGATTGATGTATTGATCATACGCGATCAAAACTCGTAATTTAAAGTTCTTTTGGGGTTATCGGAGAAAAATACCCCAAAATGCATTATCACAGTGTCGACTTCCAGAGGGGTTAAAGCTATGTCACTGTGATCACTGCTAACCACGACCCCGTAGAAGAGAAGTCGCTGGGGAAGCATGACCTGATCATCAGGTTCCTTAGGGGGGATAGAAGGCTAAATCCTCTGTGGCCCCCCTCTATACCCTCTTGGGGCCTGACTTCAGTGCTCACAGGACTACAACAGGGCTCATTTGAGCCTTTGCAGACAGTCGAGCTGAAGTTTCTGTCAATGAAAACTCTGCTCCTGCTTTTACTGGCCTACATCAAGAGGGTAGGGGCCCTTCATGCATTTTCGGTCGACGATTCGTGCCTAGAGTTTGGATCAGCTGACTCCCAGGTATAAATGCTGATGATGCCCGACCCGGCCTATGTGCCCAAGGTTCCCCACTGCTCCCTTCAGGTATCAGGTGGTGAGCCTGCAAGTGCTGCCCACCTGGGTAAAGCAGGCCAGTCTTAGCTTTGCTGTCCCGGTGCTGGTGACGTACTGCTGTATGACCCGAACCGCGATGCTTCCAGGACCTCAGACCAGCTCTTTGTTGTCTGTTATGTGGAGGCCCGGCAGAAGAGGAATGCAGCTTCTCTAAACAGGGGGGATGGCCCACTGGATAGTGGATTCTGCATCACCCTGGCTATCAGGCACAGGGTGTGCCCTGCCCGTTCAGGTTGCAAGCTCACTCAACTAGAAGTGTTGCATCCTCCTGGGCGCTGGCTCATGGCGCCTCGCTGACAGATATCTGTAGAGCTGTGGGCTGGGCAACCCCTAACACGTTTGTTAGATCCTATACCATTTGTGTGGAGCCGGTATCCTCCTTTGTTCTCACCTCAAACGGGTAGAAGCACTGAGTGGCCCCGGCTTCGGGTCAGCTTGCTATAACTGCTCCAGACAGTCCATACAGTAGACCCTGTTGAGCTCCTCCATCCCCTCGGTAGCCAGACATGGCGGAGCATCCGGTGCCAGGCCCTCTCTTGATGAATCCGTGAGAACCGGTTGAGGGCTGGGTTCCATATGTAGAGACCTAAAGACTGGAAGGGGTAGTATCTGTGGCAATCTCACTGGAGTAAGGGATCCCAATTTGACTGGGTCTTCACCGAGTGGCGGCCCATGTAGAAAAAAGTGACTGATGCACAGGAACTTTCTCGGTTATGTATGATGTAACCCCTCATTCCCTGAAGGAGGAGCGGAGCGTCATCACAACACACCACAGCTTCTGTACCACCGCTGAGCAGCCAGGTCACCGGCTCGGCTCCTCAGTGGAAACCAAATATGTGGTGCACCTGCTGCCTACTTATACTCAAGCTGTGATCAGTGGCAGCTGGATGCAATAATCACATGACAATGTGCATTGGTTCGTTTAGTTTACACTCAAAGTATTTTCATTCCTACTAATAACACAACAATTCGGTCACCCAACGTAACGTCACCGTCCCCTCCCCCCACTTAACGAAACAATTTACAACACATAACTAACATATATTCATTCACTCACGTAGAGCTGTGTTACACACAGCATGAAAAGTAATTTTCAAAAATCCATAATAGGGTCACTTTAGAGCTTTCAGTCTGTGTGTTTCTTGGCATGATGGTTTGGCCATAGTGGTAAGTTAGTTGGTGAAAAACATGAACAAAAAGATCAAAATCTCAAATTTGTTCTTTAATATACGTTAAGTTTTTCAATATTAGCATTTTAATTTAACTGTATATGTTGTATAAGTATAGAGTTGCTTTGCTTTTTTCTCTAAACTTTATGTTGGCCTACGGTTTTTCATTGCTTATATTTTTGTAAATTTCTGGTGTAATACATTTTCACTTTTTATCTGTTGCCTGTGATTTGCTGTTGTCATATTATATTTCAGGTTTATTTAAACCTAGCTGTATAGCAGTTTTCAAACCATTTTTTAATAAAATAAAACAGCCCACCATTGGGCTAAGGGGAAAAAATGAGGTTGACATGATGGAGATATTACCTGTTATGTATGTATATATGTATGTATGTATGATGACCTATAATTTTAATTAAATTTTTTTTTATAATTATTAATTAATAATAATTCATGACATTTATATAGCACTTTTCTGCTTTTCTAAGCACTCAAAATGATTTACATTGTGAGGGGGGTATCTCCTTGTCCACCACCAGTGTTCAGCATCCACCTGGATGATGCGACGGCAGCCATAGTTCACCAGCTTATTGGTGGAGAGGAGACAGAGTTATGAAGCCAATTGGTGATCAGAGGCCAATGGGCAAATTTGGCCAGGATGCTGAGGTTACACCTCTACTTTTTTCCAAAGACATCCTTTCTCAGACCTACGCTGTAACCTTTACACCGTAGGCTATGTATCAGTTTTCATTTATACTTCTGCGTCGTTGTCTGTGTCGGTGTGCAGTACACATGCAAACAGTGGTTGTCTGCAATATTCGATTGTGCAGTACACATGCAAACCGCTAGTCTGCAGTGTTCACGGGCATGTTGCTGGTGTAACCCGCACTACCATGGCAAAAGCCGAAGAAGAAGCAGCTCATTGGAGAAGCATTATAGCCGTGATAAAGCATTATAGCATTATAGCCATTATATCCTCTGTGGTTTCATCGTCACTTCCTTCACTCTCTCAGTTTTCAGCTCTGGACACGAACACTGCTACGGACACTCTTTGCTCCACTCTAAACTCTTGCTTGGACAACTTTTCCCCACTGTCGTCTTGAACCAGCCGCGCTTCCCTCCATCTGCCCCCCTGGCTGTCCGATGTTCTCCGTGAACATCGCTCTAAAGCTCAGGGCTGTAGAGAGGAAATGGCATAAATCAGAAACTCTTAGCGACCTCAGTGTGTATCAGTCTCTCCTCTCTTCCTTCTCTGCAACATGTCTTCACTGCTAAAACATCATACTACCACAACAAAATTAACAACTGTTGTGATGCTCGGACACTCTTCAAAACTTTCTCTTCTCTTCTTAATCCGCCTTACAGCTGACGACTTTGCAGTTTCCTTTACAAATAAGACAAGAACCATCAGTGACCAATTCTCCACACCACCGACTGAGGATAACGACTAATGCACACTCTCTCTCCTCCTTCTCTCCACTCTCAGAGACAGACATTTCCAAATTTATCCTGTCCAGTCATCCTACTACTTGTCCACTTGATCCGATTCCCACTCACCTCCTTCAAGCGATTTCTTCTTCAGTCATACCTTCACTTACTCACATTATCAACTCCTCTCTTCACTCCTGGAACATTTCCCTCAGCATTTGAGCAGGCTCGGGTAAGCCCACTGCTGAAGAAACCATCTCTAAATCCAGCACTTCTAGAAAACTACAGACCGAGTATCCCTTCTTCCATTTCATTGCAAAGACACTCCAGAGCGAGCTGTGTTCAGCCAGCTCTCTATGTTTTCTTGTACAGAACAACCTCCTGTACAGCAACCAATCTGGTCTTAAAAGCGGCCACTCAGCTGAGACTGCCCTGCTCTCGGTTACTGTAGCCCTATGCGACTGGCAAAAACAGCTTCAAAATCCTCAGTACTCATCTTGCTGGACCTGTCTGCTGCTTTTGACACCGTTAATCACAAGATTCTCCTGTCCACCCTCAGAAAGATGGCCATCTCTGGAACTGCACTCCAGTGGTTTAAGTCCTACCTTTCTGATAGATCCTTCAGGGGTGTCTTGGAGGGTTGAAGTTTCTAAGAAGTCACAACAACTTGCTACTGGGGTTCCTCCAAGGCTCAGTACTTGGATCCCTTTCTCTTCTCCATCTACATGGCGATCATTGGGATCTGTCATTTCCAGAAGCATGGCTTTTTTCCCTATCACTGCTACGCTGATGACACTCAACTCTACTTCTCATTCCAACCAGATGACCCCCGGCGGTGGTTGCTCCAGCATTTCAGCCTGTCTGGTGACATTTCTAGCTGGATGAATGACCATCACCTTCAACTTATCACATCAACCTTACGCTAAGACCAGAACTGCTGGTGGTTCCAGCTAACCCATCGTTTCATCTCAACTTCTCTATACAGCTGGGTTCATCAGCCATAACTCCTTCCAGGACAGCCAGAAACCTAGGGTTGTGATGGATCATCGGATAAACTTCACAGATACATATTGTTTACAATGACCGGTCCTGCAGATTTGCCTTATACAACATTAGGAAGATTAGACCCTTCCTGTCTCGAGCAAATACACAACTTCTTGTCCAAACTCTTGTTCTCTCCAGTCTGGACTATTGTAATGCTCTCCTGGCGGGGCCTTCCTGCATGTACTATCGAAGCCTCACGCAACTGATCAGAATGCAGCAGCGAGGGTTGTCTTCAATGGAGTCAAAAACAGCTCGCGTTGCACTCCTATCCACATCGAGCTACACTGGCTACCAGTGGCAGCTCACATCAAGATTCAAAGGTACTGATGCTTGCTTACCACAAGATGACCACCTGGCTTGCGCGGCACCCAACATATCTAAGCTCATTGGTTAAATCTTATCGCCCTCCAGAAGTTTCTGCGCTCTGCAAGTGAGCGGCTGCTGATGGTGCCATCTCAAAGAGGTTCAAAATCACTCTCACGGACCTTTTCCTTGGACTGTGCCCAATTGGTGGAATGACCTCCCGATCTCAATGAGTCTTTACTCATTTTCAAAAAACATCTAAAGACTCATCTTTTTCATCAGCACTTAACCAATTCTAGTACTTAACTTTTCTTTTCTTGTCTTAAAAAAAAAAAAAAAAAAAAAAACCCTGGCTATGTGTTCTGTACTAGACTACTGATTGCTTGGATAGTCGCTTTGGATAGAAGGTAAGCTTTTGGATAAAAGCGTCTGCTAAATGATTAAATGTAAATGTAAATGTGATGGCGGCAAATAAATATCAAATCATTAAAGGGGTCATATGATGCTGCTAAAGAACATTATTTTGTGTATTTGGTGTAATGAAATGTGTTTATGTGGTTTAAGGTTAAAAAAAAACATAAAAAAAATTTCACATACTGTACATTATTGTTTCTCCTCTATGCCCCGCCTTCTGAAACGCGTTGATTTTTACAAAGCTCATCACTCTGAAAAGCCAGCTATCCAGTGCATTCTGATCGGCCTAATGCCTCAAGCGTGTGACGGAAATGTTACACCACTTAACATATTGTGATGACTTGTCCAGACAGATCGACGAGACATAAACATAAAACCCATCATAAACATGATATAAACATGATTTCTAGTCGTGTCCTCTTTTGGAAGGCCAAACAAAGTAGCGGCCGTCTTGAGAGCGGACCGTGCCTTGAGTGAGCAGAGCGAGGCGGCTGAGAGAAACTACGGCGGCAGGTGGATTTTATGAAGGAGGCGTGCTTAGGCTTGTGGCAACCACATGTGAAAGCGACCCTGGGCTGGACTCTAAGCTTTGTCCACTGTGAAAGCCGATATGGAGATCCACAGTGCAATGTTGATGTATTTCCTCAGCGAACAGCATGGATCAGCTCCAGGCATGATGAAGTGGATTTCGTCCTCTTTTGGAAGGCCAAACAAAGTAGTTTCACTTTCACAAACACATAGCGTCTATACGACATGGCGGCGGTGGCAACAACAATATTACAGCGAGAATAAAAGGTACGCCTTCTTTCTTTGCGTGAACATCTGGTGAAGTTTAGACAAATCTTCTCACATAGTGATGTAGAGATGTGGGGGCGTGTTTAAAACGAGGTGTTTTAGGGGGGCATGGACGAGTATTAACTTTTATATAGAATATCTCTATATTTCTTTATGCACCAAGAGCTTGTAACACTCCAAAGAGAAAGGAAAATTTGAAATCGCATCATATGACCCCTTTAAATCATTATTTAAAAAACAAAAAGGAGACAACAATGGAACAGGAGAAGATATGGCATTCTTTCAATCTTCACAAGGACTTGTACACTGCTATTTAGTATAATAAATGATAAGACACATTAAAGTGTAACAATAATATATATTAAAGTGTACATTATAAACACACACCAAACTCAAGTACATACGAAGGAAGGGGTTCTAGCAGACCAATCACAGTGCTTGCGGTCCGCATAGAATTGACACGCTGTTAGATGTTTGGAGAGGTGCATGTCAGGCTATGGCGTAGGTTACGGCGTAGGGTGTGCGTCTTTGTGTAGGCAACAGTGTAGGTCTGACGCAGAAGTATAAATCAGCCTTAAGGCATAAGGACCCACACAGACCACAGGGTGAGCACCCACTGCTGGCCTCACTAACACCTCTTCCAGCAGCAACCTAGTTTTCCCAGGAGGTCTCCCATCCAGGTACTGACCAGGCTCAACCCTGCTTAGCTTCAGTGGGCAACCAGTCTTGGGCTGTAGGGTGATATGGCAGCTGATGTGCTAAACAACAATCATTTTGGAGTAATTTGTTGTAGCTACTTACCCTTTATATATTGCAGATATGTTCACTGAATATAAACCTAACAGACCACTCAGATCATTAGGATCAAGTCAGTTAGAAATACCAAGGGTTCACACAAAACAAGGGGAGTCCGCCTTTAGTTTACTACATGCCGCCTGCAGTTGGAATCAGCTTCCAGAAGAGATCAGATGTGCTAAAACATTAGTCACATTTAAATCTAGACTCAAAACTCATCTGTTGAGCTGTGCATTTGTTGAATGAGCACTGTGCAATGTCCGAACTGATTGCACTGTATTTTACATATTCACTGTATTCTATGTAAAAATCATTTTCTATTTTTTAACTGTTTTTAAATTCATTTTAAATAAGTCCATTTTTTAAATCACTCTTCAATGCTTTTAAAATTGCTTGTTTTATGTTTTAAAATTGCTTGTTTTATTTTGTTATTATTTTTCTTCATGATTATTTTACTTTCTTTTATGTAAAGCACTTTGAATTACCATTGTGTACGAAATGTGCTATATAAATAAACTTGCCTTGCCTTTATCTACATGGAACAAAGGAGTAACATGCACCACTTTAAAGGGTTAGTTCACCCAAAAATGTAATTTCTGTCATTAATTAATCACCCTCATGTCGTTCCAAACCTGTAAGACCTCTGTTCATCTTCAGAATCAGCATTGTTTATGTTGAGTGGAAAGCGTGAATGCTGAACGTAAACAATGCTGGTGATTACGTTTCTATAAGTAATCTCCAAAATGCATGGAAGACAGTAACTTGGGGAGAAGAATTGTTGAATAAATTATGTTATTATTGCTTTCTTTGCACACAAAAAGTATTCTTGTAGCTTCGTAAAATTGCGGTTGAACCACTGATGTCACTTGGACTATTTTATCGATGTCCTTGCTACCTTTCTGGACCTGGGAACATTGCAGATGCATTGCTGTCTACGGAGGATCAGAAAGCTCTCAGATTTTATCAAAAAAATCTTAATTTGTTTTCCAAAGATGAACAAAGGTCTTACAGGTTTGGAACAACATGAGGGTGAGTAATTAATGACAGAGTTTTCATTTTTGGGTAAACTAACCCTTTAATTTACATCCCCCGAATGTTGTATCTACCCTGTAACTGCTTGGAACAAGGGGGAACAAGCACCGCTTTAATTTACATCCCCCAAATGCTGTACCATACCCTGTAACTACTTGGAACACTGTTACTACATGGAACTTGTAACTAAACACAGAGCAAGTATATATTTGCACAGTAATTAGAGGGAAAAATATTACAATAGTTTTAAGGTAATTTTGTTTAATGACCAAATTAAATGCTCTACTTTTTTTTGCTAAAAAAATATCAGTTATACAGTATGTGTATAACTGTGTTGTATCATGTTGTATTTTATTTTCTGTGAATAGTGGGAAAGAGGAAAGCTTGTTTTAAGCTGCATTGCAACTTGATGGTATACAATGTCATGCAAACTGAACATCAGAAGAAGTTATTTGGTAATAGTGGTGTTGGGGAGTTGCTGGTGTGACTCAGCTGAGATCGACGACAATACAGCGATACAATACACTTTCATAAGGTAACAGACTACGCACTAAATTATAAAACATAGCAGAAACTCACCAACTCATTTCCCTAGATTTCCAGTCTTGTTGTTCAATAAGCTACAGTAAGTAATAACAGAATAGGCTATGTACCCCCTGGTTAAAAAATACCTAGGCCTATATTATATCACCAACAATGTATTATTCCAAAAAGTGTATCTTCTTGCTAAATCGCTCCCAAATGTACACTGTAAAAAACCCAATTAACAAAATGCTGAAAGGGCAAAATAACTAAGTTGAACTAATTTTCTTGCTTGGGCTTAGTTGAGAAGACAAATTATATTAAGTCTGCACAAATATATTTTAAAAACATTAAATGAAGGGTTGAAACTAAGCAAATCCAGTCAACATTCAGAATGTCAATGTTGGCAACGTCAACGTTGGACTTTCAAACTACTGCCAAACAAATCCAGCCAATACTGAAATCATTCAGCACATGCACGAGCCTGAGTGACTTTGGGGGAGAAACAGCAGTGCCATCTTGTCAAGTTCACGTGTAGGTAAGTGCACTAAAAATTTTTTGTTTTTTAGACTAAATTTAGCAACAAAATCGTTCAACATATTCAGTGTTTTTGGAAGTGTTTTGTAAGTTTTGTAAGTTTTTCGGAAGAAAAGTGGATGTTTAAGGTAAGTGTACGTCAAGTTCACACGTCAGGTAAGCAGCCAAGTCTGTCACGCCAGGTAAGAAAGCACGAGGGCTGTTTTATTTAAAATGTATATTGATATACAAAAAAACATAAATTAAAAATTTA
Organism: Cyprinus carpio; assembly: GCF_018340385.1. Classification (NCBI taxonomy): domain Eukaryota; kingdom Metazoa; phylum Chordata; class Actinopteri; order Cypriniformes; family Cyprinidae; genus Cyprinus; species Cyprinus carpio. The sequence continues at coordinate 2,419 of NW_024879286.1, read as the reverse complement.
AAATGAAATACAAAAAAACATATAGAAAAAAATTAACATTCAAATTTTAAACATGTCTGTACAAAAATTAACCTTTAAAGCTCCAGGAAATTTAACTGCTTAGCTGGTGCAGGCGTTCAATCTCGTTCCTGGAGGGCTGGTGTCATGCAGAGCTTTAGCTCTAAACCCCACAAACACACACCTGAAGCAGCTAATCAAGGTCTGACTAGGCATGTTATAAACTTCCAGGCAGGTGTGTTGAGGCAAGTTGGAGCTAAACTCTGCAGGACACCGGCCCTCCAGGCCCGAGTTTGGACACCCCTGAGTTAAGGGAACGTGGTCTTTTACCTTGTTTAATCCATAAAACATTTACTTTCAAAAGCTGTGTTACTATAAATGGCGTGTTGTATGATATATTAGTGTGTCCGTTAAAAGATACTAAAATTGGTACGACTAACCGTAATCTTAGAAACATGTAATCAATTTAAATTTAATCTTAGAAACAGCGTAAATGTAAAGCACAGTAATATGCTTATTTTAAGTTAACATTGGTGTGTTCAGTGGGTTTTTGCATTTGAAAACATTTGCAAATTCCAAGTGAATTTAAAAGATGACATTAAATGTGACTAACAACCAGCCACACTGAAATGTTTACAAACGGGAAAAATTCCAAACGGCATTTCTGATCTTATGAATGGCTCGGAAGGGGAGTAGTCGTTCAGAACAAAAATGACTGAAAATGAACTGAATAGTTTCACAAGGCCAATATCAAAGCAGGCTGCATCTCAGTCAGTAATCAGTATGTTGTGCACACGAGTTTGTGCACTGGGAAAGACTGTAGCTCAGTAAACATTAGCCGCGTTTCCACTGTCGGGTTTAAATCGGGCGTGCTAGTGCGTGCCAGGGCCAGTCGCGTTTCCACTGTCACTTCCGGGGTTTGATCGTACCTCGCTTCGGGTTTCCTCGGGGCCAACGGCCAGTAGTTTTCTGGGCCCGGACGAAAACCTTGGGCCAAAGCGACACAGCTGGGGCTAGAGGAGTGGTTATGAACAAGGCGGAGTTTCTCCATGTCTGGAGAGCCGCCAGAGCCGCTGGATCATTTCATAAAGCTACAGCTATAACACCAGGGGCACGCCTGCTTTCACACCGCAGCGCAACGCTTTGCCACGCTTTCCTGGCTGAACGACACGCTTCCTCTGGAAACGTGTGCAACGGGTGCAACGGGTTTGAGATGCTTCCTTGTTTGGGGGGTGTCAGAAACGTCGGCCCAATCAGCGGCAGCATGTATATAAACCCACGCGAGATTAAAGAGACACCTCTATCAATGGGTCCTAGTAAAGTAGTTTACAAATGTGTCCGCTTGCAGCCTCGGTGTATATGCATGTCAAATTGAAGACATTAGAAGACATGTTTGCCGTAAGAGTTTTGAGTAGTAAATATATATGTATCACCATGATGATGTAGCTTATTATATTTTTAACTTCATTGCAAGGCAAGTTTATTTATATACCAAATTTCCATACACAGTGGTAATGAAGTGCTTTACAAAAAATGAGAAATGATAATTAATACAAGGTAGTTTAAAATTAAGAACTAGGAAATAAAAATAATTTTAAATTAGAATTGATTGAAGCTACTTAGGAGATAAAATAGATGTGTTTTCAGTCAGAATTTGCAAGATGTGTGCTTTTCATTTGTTTCAGCAATCCCTTCACTGATTGGGATGTTCTCTTTCATTCTTGACGGCAAGGGCAGTGACTGTAACATCGAGGGTACTCTGCAGTATTAAATTTAAAATAAGTTGAGCTCATTTTTGCAACGTTTTGTCGGGGCTGAACGCAGCCCAGCATTAAACAAAATAAAAAAAAATCAAAACTCACTTTCAGTCAGCAACGAACGCTAGTTATTAATGTGGATTATAATCACCATAAGAGGCAGAAATATTTATAAGCGATGCAAAAGAATATGCACGCTAGGTATTAACATTACCATAATAAACATGGTAAATATGACCGCTTGAAGAAATCAGACGTCAGCTTCTATAAGGGCTTGGGCGTCGTGACGTCATTACTTGGCGTGGCCGCCATGCTGATGGCCTCCTTTACTGCT
>NW_024879286.1:0-129 GCF_018340385.1 Cyprinus carpio | reverse complement strand
CGTTCAAGCTCACACCGTCTGGAGAGCGTCAGAGCCGCGGATCATTTCATAAAGCTACAGCTATAACACCAGGGGCACGTTCAAGCTCACAACGGGAAACGGTGTGACACGTTTCCTGGAAACGGTGTG
>NW_024879285.1:234657-250969 GCF_018340385.1 Cyprinus carpio | reverse complement strand
TATCACAATCGTGTAGTAACATATTTTATCTGTCATAAGTCTTGTCTTTGAGTTTGAAGTCGGTGAAACCATGTCATAAAAATATAATAATGTTTTTGTTCGAGCTTTTATAAAATAGAGAATTATGTAATTCTTCTAAATGTGACCTATGTGACTACAAATAACCAGAAACAGTCTCACTGAATAAGCAGGTTATTTTCATAACCTACCAGCTGCTAAAAATAAATAAATAAAAATAGAAATACATTTATTTCTGCACAAATTTTCAAGCCTGATAAATTAATTCATTATGGTCAATGTAGGCTATCACAATTATAGTAAAACATCGATGCTTTTGAATTTAAATATTTAACAAAGCATGCAAACAAAAGGCCGCCATATTCCTTTGTTCGCTTTCGGTGATCGCTGCGATGTTCCAGCGGGATTTATTTCTATTAGTTTTCTGATACGCTTTTCTTTTATTTGGTGGCACTCATTCGATTACATGGCGTTATTTCTGGAGAGAGGCTGCAAAGTGCGGGCTTTAGTGGCCGCAGCGGAAGCTTCTGGCTTACGACGGGTGGAAGCGAAGCGTTATTTTGGCCTAAATTGCTACCGGGTCTGAAGGTTATTAAAGGCCCCGGGCCTCGCCTGTTTTCAAGCCCCGGCCTCGCACTGCGTACGACGGTGAAGCGTCGCTATTGGCACAAACTGATAAGTGCGGGACGCTTCCATTGGTATTTATCAACATGCAGGATGCTCCACTGCAACTACACAGTGTGTGTGTACTTTTTGAACCAAGACTGTGTTTTTTCATTCCGTGTCTTAATAAATGAGTTTTTACTACAATTATGTGCTTCATTGCTCTCAGTGGTATCTACGCTAATATTAGTCTTTTTAATTCTTATTCCGAAGTGAATGTAGCCACCCAGATCCAGTCATTATCCAGATCAGATGGTCACTGCAGTCACCCGGATCCAGTCTGTACCAGTCCAGATGGGGCATCATCACCTGAGACTACCTCAACAGCCCTGGGGAAAAAGCCCTGAATTGTCAGCGGAGACCATGTCAACTAGATGCGGCACAAGACCACGAGAGATCCCCTGCAAAGACCTCCTCAACAACAACATCCACAAAACACCACAACAAGACAAGTCCTCTGCACAATCTGACCTGTGTTGCAGCCTGGAATTAAACCACGCCATGCTGGTTTTGTCTGGCCAGAGGAGAACTGGCCCCCCGTGATCGAGCCTAGGCCTTGTTTCCCACCCCAGGACTCCATTTCTGTCACCGATGGAGCTTCTTGGTTCCTTGCCACTGTTGCCTTTGTGAAGCGTTGATCAAACTTTATTCTTAAAAAACACCACATACACTACTCTTGAATAGAGCTGAACTGGATGATGACATCCCTGAATCATCAATGAACTGACTTTAGTTGGAAAAATGATTTGTTATTGTCCTCTTGCATTATTAAGATTCAAATTTTAAAGATGTAATTTAAATCTGCTTTGACACAATCAATATTGTATAAAGAGCTGCGTAAATAAAGGTGACTTGAATTGATTCTATATACTGTATCATTTTTGAAGATTTCAAATTCAAGATTCAAATTTTGAAGATGTAATTGTGAACAGTAGTAATATTTGTAAATGTTTGTTTGCTAACATTTTGATTAGTCATTTTTTAGTTCAGTAAAATGTAAACTGAATTTTGCAGCTGTATTACAGATGTAATGTTCGTCAACTGGAGCTTTGGAGGGATAGTACATTTTTAAAAATTTGCTGTTGATTTACTGACCCTCAGGCCATCCAGGATGTAAATGTAATTTTTTTCTTCCAGCTTGTATGTTTGGTCTTTATAAAAAATGTTATTAATGCATATTGGCATTAAATAAATAAAGGCTATTATGTGATTTTAGTGAATAAAAGAGACCAGTTAATAATTTTTAATAATTTTGTTAAACTATAAACTATATATAAAAATAAAAACAACTTACAAATCAAATTCTAATTAACATAAAACAAAAAATCACATTTTAATTAACATAAAACACAATGGTTACATTTTAATTTATATAACTTGCTGTAGTTTTTTCTAAATGTTTGACCAATTAAAACATTTTAGTTGAATGGACTATGAAGCCAGTTCAGTAAAGGTTGAGCCAACCCAAAAATAACAATAAAATATCACTGGAACTAGTTACTAAATAATTATTAGTTGAAGCAGCTTGAAATTTATTACTGTCACGGAGACGAACCCCGTGATTCCCTCTGCTGGCCAGCAGAGTGAGATCGCATCCCTGTGATTCCCCTCCTGCTGGCCAAAGCAGAGGGCACCCCTCACCTGGAATACTGACACACACGCATCCACTCATTCATCATCCATGCCCGACCACACTACATATTTCTCCTTACAAAGCCTCGGCCCTGGACTCTCAATCACCGCCTTCAAGAAAGTGCTGATCATCAGGATCTCCAGGAGCATAAGCTGGACTGTCGCTACAGCTCGCCCGCTTTAAGTTCCTGATTTGCTGTGTCTTCGTCATTTCTGAGTGTTATTACCCGCGGTTTGATTTCTCCTTCTGTTAAGCCGATCCCCATTGATATCCTTCCGTATCTTTGCTTGCCTACCACCAATCTCTGCTTGTTACTTTCTGGATTTGATTCTCGATGTAGGCCTAATATTAGAATATATTGCTGGTATTGACCATTGCCTGTACAACTACGAGTCTCTGCAATAAAGCCTGCATATGGATCCCATGTCGAGTTCTGGTTCATTACAATTACAGTGTAAGAATGTAGGCCTAATATTAGAATAGATACCCATTAGTTTAAAAGTACTTACAGTAAAAATAATTAGTAATTTTCCAGGTTGTTACCCCTTTATTCCCCAAACATATTCCCCAAACGCATTTTGTTCCCCTATACCTACATGGAGGTTACTGTATAGATACAATGTAATTAAAAAAAGTATGCTGTAAATTGCGGGCTGTAATCTAAAGCATTACCAAAAAGTTGTATTCAATAAAAGTAGTCAAGCCGATAACAAAACAAAACAAAAAACAGTAGTAACATCACTGACAGGAAAACGACAGGTCTGGTACCACCAGACAAGTAGGGCTGGTCCGAATACCATTTTTTTGAGCTTCGAAGCTTTGGTAGTAACCAACACCGAATATTCTAAGCTTCGGAGGGAGGGACTGAACATATTCTTCTCTCTAACGCTGTGTCTACACCGGCGGTGAGCGGCGCGGCGCAACAAAATACAATAGAACATGCTGTCTACACTGGATGCAGCTGACAAATTCCCAACAGTAAACTGCTGTTGACTTCTATTTATGACGTACTGACACTAGAGTTGGGGTACTGTCTCTGACTCATACTCGGACTCGAGTCCGGTCTTGAGTACAGTTTTTTTTTTTAAAGGACTCGGACTTGTCACAGACTCGGATGCATTTTTACTTGGACTTGACTCGGAATCGAGCCTTTCGGACTCTGAAAATATGTCAGGGACAGGGACAGTTGACGGAAATGCATTATCACAAAAGTGTTTAAGTCTTTTAATGTTTTTAAGTCTTGTCCAAAACGTTTCTCTGCTCACACACACAAAAAAAGCGCTCACAGAAAACGCCCCTCTAGACACATCCACAGATATCTCATATCTGTTATATCTACACACACAAAAAATATATCGCGAAAGTTATGTCAAAATGCCCGCCTTGGTGACTATTTTGTATAAATGCAGGCGGTTTTTGTCTTTGAGGGAGAAATACAGATTAGAAATCTGCAAGCCGAACGGGGCACCAAGCCCGAGCGAGGAGCCCTGACCGCGCTGGTGCAGCTCATTTGAAATATTGTTATATTCATTATAAATATTATACATCACCTACGCGATACGCAACGCAAATCATATGAAATATACATATAACCATTAAAAATTTATAAATGTGCCGCCATCGCTTCACGCGACACGCGAACGCACGACGCTATTAGCATACAAAACCATGCAGAGCACTGAGAAGCTGGATGAGGAGCTACCAAAAGTTCCTGTAATGCTTCATATAAAAAGCTGCATCTTGGAAGAGTTTTGATTTGATTACCATGGAAAACAGCGAGCTACCGCAACCAATTTCACGCACCATAACCAATTACGCTCAACACACACGGGGCCAATTTGGCGATGATGGCTGGCGTTCGCAGCCACCGTGACTAAACAAAAGGCGCCAATGTGAGTGTGCACACGGTATGAAAATACATGCAGCGTAAAAGCGTCATTTTTTAAAAAGCGCCTCGGGTTGCCGTTTTTTGGTTTGACGCACCAGCGTCAAAACTATCGACCAATGAGAATGGCGGCTTTTGCACCGATGTCTGGAACTTCTGAAGTTACAGTAAAAACACACTGCGGAAGCTCAAACACAAAACTGTCTTGCTGGAAACTTTACGCTCGCGTAATGGTAGAAGAAGATATTATCATAAATGCGTACTGCGGGGAAATAAAGATACAGGCAAGATGAATATAGAGTTGCTGATCTCGTTGGTGTCGGGCTGAAAGAACTATGCGTCGCGGTAAGCGATTACAAAAATGTGATAAAAGAAGGAGCTGGTATTTCATTCTGTGTTTTTTGTTAAGAGCGCCCATCTAATGTCAGGAATGAATTTCGCATGCTCACTTTCGGCTCATCGTCGATGTGAAAATAAAGCAGGTGTGAACACAAAAGCGGTTAGCTGGCGAACTTGTGGCAGGCAAAAAACACACGCAATAGGCTACCCTATATCCTTGCACATGACAGCAAAAAACACACGCAATAGGCTAAAGCGTGCCGCAAAGCCCCAGTTATTAAATCAGTTTATTATTTTTTGCTTTTGTATTAGTGGCAGTTTCTAGCTTCAAAGAAAAATTGTTTTTCTAATATCTTTGCGGCAATAGTTTTTATGGGTCCAAAATAACACTGGGTGTGCATTATTTTCTATTAATTCAACAGCCCGTCATCAATTATTTCTTACATAATGTAATTTATTGCAATTAATGTAACTATAAATGCATTCAAAAATAAAACAGGTGTGAGTTGCCTGTGACATATGGAAAGTATATGTAGGGCTTTTATACACAGTGTGTGTCATTGTACAGACTAGGTTTATCCCTCACAGCCTCATTTTCACCCGAGAAAAAATTTCGAGAAAAAGATTTCAAAATGCCAAGCAGACACAAACTAATTTTGATCTTTGGCGTCCATTCATTTTTCTTTTCTTTTTTTTTAACCCAGAAATTAAATGCAATTTCATCTTAAATGGTTCAAACACTGAAGAATAGAATAAGCAGACACAAACTAATTTTGAAAATTAAAATTCAAATAAAAATAAAAAAAATTAAAAAAATATACAAATCTAATTATATAAAAAGATAAAAGAAGCAAAATTAATCTCCTAAACTCAAATAAAATTTAAAGTCTAATAAAATTCCACTGAAGTTAATCTACTGTCCTGTCTGATTTGTGGTAGAAGGGTTACAGTGGTAGCTACTGGGTATGAGCATTTAATATTTTTTTTGAGACAACAATAGGCTATAACGTAAAACCTATGAAGCTGCATTGAAAACAGATCAAAAAACCCCCCATATAAGCAAACTACATGGGCAAATTTCCCACAGAATTACAAAAAAACATAATATAACATGTCATAAAACGTTTCAAAAAACGTTGCTAAAAAGAACATGATTTTGTGTATTTGGTGTAATGCAATGTGTTTATGCGGTTTAAGGTTAAAAAAAAAACACATTATTTTCCACATACTGTACTGTACATTATTGTTGCTCCTCTATGCCCCACCTTTACAAATCTCATCGTTCTGAGAAGTGAGGTGTACTCTGATTGGCCAGCTATCCAGTGCATTGTGATTGGCCAAATTCCTCGAGGTTGTGACGGAAATGTTAACGCTCTTAACATACATCAGGATGCCATGTGTCCCAGCGCCGATCGGGAACAAAACCAATGAAACCCATTACAAATGAGGCATTTGTTGGCACCCAATGCGTACATAATTAACTGGATTGGCAATGATCCATACAGTCTCTTTATCGCCAGTTGGTGCTAGATTATGCTATGCTATGCATCGTGACCACTGTAAACATAAAAAACCATGTCTGCATTTGTGGATCGAGAAACGCATTGCAAACAACAAACAAACACTACTTACGCCATTAAATGTTGGCGCTTTGAATCATCAGTGGTAAATCCTTTAAATATGTAAATGCTGTGAGTCAGAAGCACCAGACTGTCCTTTCAAAGTTGGAATTGCCCCACTTTATAGAAACAGACACCGGCATTGTGGTAATACCTTCCAGGAAAACAGTCCTCATCCTCTGTAAAATGCTGCACACATCTAAATTTTTTTTGGTTGAACTATGTTCTGTTGGAACAGTAAGCGGTAGACAAGGCCATAAACGCTGCCCTTTAAATACTGGGGGGAGGGACCAACTTTGGGAAATATTATTGCAATTTAAATAACAGTTTTATATTTTAATATACTTTAAAATATAATTTATTGCTGTGAAACAAAGCTGAATTTCTGCCATCATTACTCCAGTCTTCCTTCAGAATTCAATCTAATATGCTGATTTATAATCAATGTTAGAAACATTTTTGCTGCTTCATATTGTTTAGGACCTGTGATACTTTTTTTCAGGATTCATTGATAAATAAAAAGTTAAAAGGAACAGTGTTTATTCAAAATATAAATTTTGTGTTATAATATACACTACTATTCAAAAGTTTGGGGTCAGTAAATTGTTTCCTTCTTCTTCTTCTTCTTCTTCTTCTTCTTCTTCTTTTTGAAGAAATTAATACTTTTATACAGCAAGGATGTTTTAAATGGATAAAAAGTGATAGTAAATGTCATGATTCTGCCCTCTTGTCCTTGATTTTTCTGTAGTCTTGAGGCAGGATCATGACAGACACGTGTTTTGTGTGCAAGCACATGGCCTTGTCTTTGGGTCATGTGCTTGTGTTGTCTCGTTCCCTTGCCCCGCCCCCTTGTTATCCTCGTTTTGACATTATTGCTTTACCTGTGTCACCTGTTATGTTATCATTAGTCTCCCTATTTCAATCCCCTTGTGTTCGCTGTCTGGTGCGGTTCATTGTTGCACATTGTCAAACCTGTGGATTGTATTGCTGTCGTGTGATAACCAGAGTGAAGAGTCTTTTTGCTTTACTGTGTGTTTTCAGTCTAGTCAGAGTCTTGTTAAGTGTTCGTCTTTTCCCTAGTCGCTGTTTTCTACCTCGTAGGTTTTGTTTTCCCTTTTTGTCAGTAATAAACCTTGTGTGTAGTGCATCCTGTCTGCGCTTGAGTTCATCCCCGCATCCTCGTGACAGTAAAGACATATATTGTTAGAAAAGATACTATTTTGAATAAATGCTATTCTTTTTATCTCTTTATTCATCAAATAATAAAAAAAGAAGTATTACAGGTTAAAAGTTTGGCCACTTTTAATTATTGGGGGGACTTGTCCTTAGTTAATAATTCCTTAGATTATTGCCATTACTGTGGCAGCCAACAACAGCACAGCTTAACCCTCTGCACATTTTTATGTATAGTTATATTCAGGGCTGCTGCTGGTCAAATGGGTGCCCTAAGCAGGATTGTATTGTTGTGCCCCCCTTCCTGAAATATTATGAAAAAAACAAAACAAACTACTATAGGGGTCAAACTAGAACTATAATAAAATAAAATAGTAAATAAATAAAAAAATAAATTGTATTATTTACAAATTACAATTGTAGCTCTCGACAGTTACCTATGACCATGACTTTATTGATACAGTTGTCTAATTTATTTTGTAGTCTTAAGCATTCAGAAATCATGTAAAAGAAAATTAAGTAGTTTTACTATATGATAAAACAATGGTTTGATTTTGAAAGGGTTGTGATGTCCACATGTTTTTTGTTGAAGGAATTACAGGGCTGTGTCATCCATAGCAAAAAGGTGGCCAAAAATGAAAGATTAAGTGAATATTTTAATTTAATTTTTGGTTAATAGCCTATTAAACAAGGATTTGATTGTCCTGTAAGTGTAGCGGCAGCATTTACCCTTTGGCTCCCTTTGCAGGCATTTGTAATAAGATGTTATGTACATAAATTGTGTATTTTTTATTAGCCTACATTATGTATTTTAACAGTGTTATTAACCAATATATTGTTTTTATATAATGCATTTTAAGTCATTTTAAAGGCTATTGATGGCTTAGGTCTGTTTTTATAACCAAAATAAATTATCTTAATACTTCTTTGTAAAATATTAATTGAAGTAGAAGCAGTTACCATGGCTACAAGAGATGATGTGTGTGTGTGTGTGTGTGTGTGTTATTCTTGTTAAAACCATGGCTAATTTTCGTAAGGGAACATGGAAAGTCAGACAGAATATTAGATGTGTTGGTGAAATTATTTCTGACATTAAAACACGTTATTAACGTCAACGGCCAAAAAAGTTTCACAGGAATGTGCCTGGAAGTGATGTTTAGCTTGTTTTACCTTTAACAAATTATTTACAATTATTTTCATAAATATAAAATACAGGCATTCTTCCTCAAATGCTATTGAGCTTTAACATCCCCAAACATTCGAAAAAGAAGCAGAATTTTTACATGTGATTTACAGTTTATTTTAATAAATATCAAAATGTAAAAGGTGTGCATTATAGCTGACACCTAGATGAAAAGCCATAGTTGTTTATGACTGTAAATCATCTCTATTGACGTTAGAAAAAAAAGTATATACCAATATCGCATGTAACTTTAGAGACGGTCCCTAAATTCTGCTTAATTTTCATGCCTTTCCACGGCCATAGATGTCCATCCATCACCATGAGCATTCAACGCAAAACATGAGGGGCTTGTTGCCTAAGCTGGCGGATGGGGAATGGTGGTGCCTGTTTTTTTTTTTTTTGTTTTTTTGAACAACTGGGATGGTGCCCCCCTGGGAGTTGGTGCCCTACGCAAACTGCATACTCTGCGTATAGGGAGCAGCGGTACTGGTTATATTGAAAAAAATTCAATCCAGTCTGTCTTTTTTAACCCGTTTTAACATGGATCTCGATGTAGACCTGTGTCATGAGAAATCGAGTGTCTCCTCAAAATCGGGTCCGCTTAGGACCCCGATTGATCCCATTGGCTCAACGAACTTTTAATTGGTATTATTTTTAGCGCCTGATTACAATTCCTGCAAAATTGCGCTTTGATTTATGTCATTTGAACTTCATTATAATGACCATTAATGTCTTTTAAATTGCTGATGTTTCATACCGCTAGTATATAAATCAAGTTATAAGTTACCAAGTTTCTATAAGCCAAAATCAAACATTTCGTTTTTTTTTTTTTTTTTTACAGATTACATTCTGTATGTTGCTTTTATAAAATTATTTTAGCTTGAAAAAACAAGCTACCGCAGCTCAGATTAGCCATACAACAAGCTATTGTGACAACTTTTGATCAGGCATTTAAAACAGCTACTGTCTTGGTCCTAAGCGGACCAAATTTTGAGGGGGGACTTGATTTCTCATCATAGATATACTAGATGCACTAGATGTCGCCTTGGGGTTCTAAGCATGCCATCTTCTCACCATGTCAACCAAAACTCTCAAAAATAATCAAACTGGTTGGTGAACACCTTCAGATGAGTCTGAAAACTGAAACTCTACAGCTTTGTTGAATGCGCGCGCGCTCTCTGACTGAATTCCACGAATTCTCTCATCATAAACAACAAAGTGCAGTGTAAGTAAGGGATTAATTTCACAGTGTAGACAGCTTCAGTGATTATAACAATAGTTTTGTTTTTTGAGAGTGTGATAGATCAAAATTAAAAATAATTTCCTGTACATAATTTGTTTGCCGTTTGAATAACCGTGGGAAGGAAACGATATCAATTTCAAATGTTTAAATAAAAATGTCGGTAATCACATTAAATACAAATTCAGTCCCATTAAACATATTTTACATGACACCCATGTTCGGTTCTTGCCAAAAAAGACAGGTTTTATGATGTTTGTATTTAATAGATTTGTCTGCTTTTAGTCTACCCTGGAGTTGGTTCACCCCTCCTCCTTCATGCATGAAAGCAGCTGAAGAAAATAATATCATAATTTGAAAGATCGTGTTTATGCATTAATTTTGCAAATTTGTGTATGCGTTTGCAGCTGTCTGTGTGTTTATTGATGGTGAAGATTAATACGCTATTAATAATTTTATCTGAGGGTGCTTTCGCTTTTGTTTTGTTTTGTAGAACCGGGCCTGATAAAAGTGATATTCAAGAAACAAGAAACAAGTATTTGAAGAATTTATTGTTGTAAAGTAATATAAAAAAGGAAACAAAACTATTTTTGATTGGATGACACATGATTTGTAATTACATATGATTGAACTAAATGGGATAACTGTGAAAACATTGAAAAAGATTTCAGTATTATACTGCTGCTATAATGCTATAATGTTAATGTTAATAAAGCTGTACTGAGCTGTGCCTGAGGAAAGCCACAGAAGCTTATTATCCTTGCTTTTTCTCCTAATAATTTAGGTACTTTTAATCTGTCTATGTGTTCTGTGCCCAGCTTTGGACCCATAACATTTGTTAATGTTAGCAGGTTGGGTAGTTCCCCTTTTCAAAGTCAATCCTCTCTTGATATTATGATCGCCATGACACTCCTTTTAGGTGCTATCTCTGAAGAAATGCATCAACCTAATTGAATCACACTATTGCACTGTAGCTCAGAGCATTTGGTTTAGCGGTGGACGATTTGCCTACTATATACCCTTTTTCTCTGAATCTTTTCCTTCCTTCATGCAACTATGTTGTTGTCTTCGAAGAGTCACCTATCACTTCATTGAGAAAGTTTAGTGTAGTGTGCTTATAGGTCAAATTCCCGTAATCCCCATTCATGCATTGGCCTATGCTTTGCCTGGACCTACCGAGAGGGGTCCGGGGCTTGAGTGGAGGAACCTCCCTGTCTCCCCCCGAACCTTTGAGGCTGGACACCTGGGTTTCTTGGGGTGGCTCACGCTGGTTCTCAGCACCCCACCCAGGTGCCTTTTGTTCCGGAAGTGCATGAAGAGCTTACCAGGTCAGCGGACAGCAGAAACCGATCTGGCACGGTCTGGTGGCTTCTCCCTTCCTCACCACTCACGATGGAAGTGCCAGGGGGTACACAGAGGTCCCACTGCTGTAGTGGTAGCACGCGATGCAGCTGCAGTCCGGCGGTCACTTTCACCTGACGTAAGCAAATCATGTCTCCCCTTCTCGGGCCTTTAAGCATTTGTTTAGTCTAATCTGGCAGTGCTTACGCAGGCATTCAGGACGTGAAGGCGCCCTGCCCATCTCCTGTACCATTGCTTGCAGTTTCACTGCTAAGGTAAAGGCACTGAGGGATCTGCACAATGGAGGTCATGACTCTGGGGTGCTAAGAGAGCTGCAGATGGCTACTGACCTTGCACTATGCACCGTATATCACTGCTCACTCGGGCTGGCTGGGCATGCATTAGGTCCACACTTGTGGTCCAGGAGTGCCATCTCATGTCTGGCTGACATGAGGGATGCCGACAAGACCGGCTTTTGAATTCCCCCATGTCCCATATTGCCTCAAATGATGGAGTCGAGCTTGGCCCAGCAGTTCTCGCCGCACAGAAGCAGATGGAGGCTGGTAAATACTCCTGCCCCAGAAGACAACTGCTGCATCCACCAGACCGTGGCGCGGGCGCCTTCAGTCTGCTCATCGCCGAGGTGCCCCCTACGCCTGCCCCCGCTCCCCACGCAGCAACAGCAGGCTCCATCCAAACAACAGCATGGAGCCGGTCACAGGCAGGGCGCCCAGCTTGTCCAGGCAAGGGTCAGGGGTAAAGAGGCCTGAGACAGGTGAGCTTCAAGCGCGGACGCATGAATGAAAGCGTGAACAGTGATTGGTTGTTTGACGCCGCCGGCCAAATGGCCTCATAAGGCGGGCCTTGGCCAATGAAAGCTTCCATGAATTCCAGTCTGAAGGTCTGGAAGATCTGCTTCATGAGATTGGTTTGCAGCGATCGACCTGAGCGCTTACTTTCATGTCTCGATTCTCCCCTTGACACAGGCTTTACGTGTCTGGAGGGGTGAGCATTAATAGTACAAGGTCCACCCTTCAGGGGTGCCAGGGAGGCGGCTCTTGTTTCCCATGAGAGAACACGGCATTCACATTTTCAGCTCTCAACATCTCAACGACTGGCTCATACTGGCACATTTACAGGATCAGCAGAGAACACAGGTATCTGGTGCTCAGTCTCAGACAGTTGGGGTCTTGAGGGTCAACTGGGAAAAGAGCAAATTCCTCTCCCTGTGCAAAGGATATCTTTTTCGTTATGGAGCTGAATTCGGGTCAAACAGACATCATAGCCTCACAGAAGAACGTGTTCAGTTGGTGATGAACTGCTTGAATTCATTCAAAGGCAGTACAGCAGTCCCACTGAAACCATTTCAGAAGCTCCTGGGGCATATTGAAGCTGCAGCGGTAGTCACACCATTGGGGCTGGTTCATATGAGTCCTGAGATGGGCATGGCAACATGGCACTCACTGGGTGCATATCACACAGGCCTGCCACCAAAGATTCAGCCTGTGGTTGGGCAGGACTGCCCCTACAGCAGGTGTGCAGGCAAGCTGTAGTGCATATGGATACCTCTGCCATTGGCTGGGGGGCCATGTACGATGGGCATGCAGTGTCAGGGGTTTAAACGGGCCCCTAAATGCATTGGCACATCAACTGCCTTGAGTTGCTAGCAGTACATCTTGCTTTGAAGCAAGATGGCTGTAATACCAAGCAGGTACTGGTTCATACAGACAACACTGCAACCGCTGGAAGTAAATCAACCCGCAAGGTGGTCTATGCTCATGTACACTCAGTCAGTATGTCCTAACTCCAGAGGTGGACAGTAGTGAATTACATTTACTTAAGTACTGTACTTAAGTACACTTTTTGAATATCTGTACTTAACTTGAGTATTATTTTTTTCTGTAAACTTGCTACTTCAACTTCAATACATTTAAAAGACAAATATCGTACGTTTTACTCCGCTACATTTTTATCAAGGTCCCTGAGTAAAAAGTTGTTATACAGGTGCTGGTCATATAATTAGAATATCATCAAAAAGTTGATTTATTTCACTAATTCCATTCAAAAAGTGAAACTTGTATATTCTTTTTATTCATTACACACATACTGATATATTTCAAATGTTTATGTCTTTTGATGTTTATAACTGACAACTAAGGAAAATCCCAAATTCAGTATCTCAGAAAATTACAATATTGTGAAAAGGTTTGATATTGAAGACACCTGGTGCCACACTCTAATCAGTTAATTAACTCAAAACACCTGCAAAGCCTTTTTTAAATGGTCTCTCTCAGTCTAGTTCTGTAGGCTACACAATCATGGGGAAGACCGCTGACTTGACAGTTAATTAAGAGGCGACCATTGACACCTCTCACACAAGGAGGGCAAGACACAAAAAGGTCATTGTGTAAAAGAGGCTGGCTGTTCACAGAGCTCTATGTGTCCAAGCACATTAATAGAGAGTATGAAGGAAGGAAAAGATGTGGATAGAAAAAAGTGTACAAGCAATAGGGATAACCGCACCCTGGAGAGGATTGTGAAACAAAAACCCATTCAAAAATGTGGGGGAGATTCAAAGAACCACAAGCTGGGAGTCACAAGAACCACTCACACATATGCAAGACATGGGTTTCAGCTGTCGCATTCCTTGTGTCAAGCCACTCTTGAACAACAGACAGCGGCCAGAAGCGCCTCGTAGTAAAAAAAGGACTGGACTGCTGCTGAGTAGTCCAAAGTTATGTTCTCTGATGAAAGTAAATTTTGCATTTCCTTTGGAAATCAGGGTCCCAGAGTTTGGAGGAAGAGAGGAGAGGCACACAATCCACGTTGCTTGAGGTCCAGTGTAAAGTTTCGACAATCAGTCATGGTTTGGGTGCCATGTCATCTGCTGGTGTTGGTCCACTGTGTTTTCTGAGGTCCAAGGTCAGCACAGCCAGTATACTAGGAAGTTTTAGAGCACTTCATACTTCCTGCTGCTGACCAACTTTATGGAGATGCAGATTTCATTTTCCAACAGCGCTTGGCCCCAGCACACAGTGCCAAAGCTTCCAGTACCTGGTTTAAGGACCATGGTATCCCCTGTTCTTAATTGGCCAGCAAACCGCTTGATCTTAACCCCATAGAAAATCTATGGGGTATTGGGAAGAGGAAGATGCGATATGCCAGACCCAACAATGCAGAAGAGCTGAAGGCCACTATCAGAGCAACCTGGGCTCTCATAACACCTGAGCAGTGCCACAGACTGATCGACTCCATGCCACGCCACATTGCTGCAGTAATTCAGGCAAAAGGAGCCCCAACTAAGTATTGAGTGCTGTACATGCTCATACTCTTTAATTTTTATACTTTTTAGTTGGCCAAGATTTCTAAAAATCATTTCTTAGTATTGGCCTTAATTTATATTCTAATTTTCTGAGATACAGAATTTGGGATTTTCCTTAGTTGTCAGTTATAATCATAAAAATTAAAAGAAATAAACATTTGAAATATATCAGTCTGTGTGTAATGAATTAATATAATATACAAGTTTCACTTTTTGAATGAAATTATTGAAATAAATCAACTTTTTGATGATATTCTAATTATATGTTTTTCCAGTGTGTGCATTTCATCTGCACTACTGCACAGAGTGCTCTAAAAAGGCAAATAAGATAATAAAAGTACATATTTATAGTGTAGTGTGATCATCTGTGTGTTTCACCACATTGATTTTTAAAGAGACAACTGTATGTGATGCCTTACATAGGCCAAGCTACACGCATCAAAGATCATAGAAGATAATGATCGGCATACAGTAAATAAAAATTACCTACACCTTGATCTACATGACAAAGAAAATGTATAGTTTTTATTCTGTGTGAACTCGCATGTGTATGTGTTAACCCATTAAAGCTCTATGGAAAATTAACCATGTACAGTGTTTACTATAGTAACTAGTTTAACTATGGTATTTACGGTAAAAATACAGTTTTCACAAATGTACCATTCTCTCACTATAGTAACCATAATTATGCTATTTGTAGTAAAACTACAGTAATCACAAATTTAACATAGTTTCATTATAGTAACTATAGTTTAATATTTGTAGTTAAACTATGGCAATACCAAATGGTAGGTTAATATATCCGTCAAAAATGACTGCTATTACCATATATAAAAAGCTTAATACTCAGGCCTACTGGTAAATTGCTGCTAAAAACTGGTCAAGGAAATATATAAATCTGAACATTATTTTATTGTCAAAACACTGCATATATATATATATATATATATATATATATATATATATATATATATATATAGAGATAGATAGATATAGATATATATATATATATATATATATATATATATATATATATATATTGTGACGTTGCGGTCCCGAAGCTCTCATCAGCTGCCACCCTGAAAACTGAGCAGGCACACCTGCACCTGCTCATCACGGGCTGAGCGGGCCACCTGGGCGCCCCATCAAACGGCAAGTTCTCATAAACCCGCAAGCTTAACACAGAGGTGAGAGATGTCTCCGCAAGACTTGGCTATCCCTTTCTTTCATTGTGCCCGCAGAGAGCAGCGCAGACTGCCAGCCCCAACACCCACGGGAAAGCACGGACCCACACTGCACCAGCGCATCTCCCCTTTACGCGAGGAAGCCGAGCACCGAGCACCAAGCCACCTCACGTCAACGCCATTTCACTACCCTGACCTCTAATAAAATCCACCCTTCAGGGAACTTACCCTTCCTCGAGTCGTGTCCTCCTTCACCCCGCCACACTGGTGGAGAATGCTGGCATGACAGTGAAGGGACACCGGCGACCCCTCCCCTCACCGCGGCGTTGTGACTGGACTGGTGGTTGTTGTTTTGTTTTTTCCCCGGCTCCTTTGCCTCACGTGTTTCTCTGAGACACAGGTGGCTCACCCCCAGCGATGGAAGAGGCTGTTGGAAGCACCTCACCGGTGAGGGAGCATCCGCCAGACAGCAAATCATGGAGCACATGGCCTCCCGACGGGAAACGAAGCGTGAGCTGGCGGCGCTCCGATCTCGCCACAGCCCCTTGAACTCCGCTACCGGCCCCGGTGGTCAGATAGCGCGCTACTGCAGGATGGCCAGCACCGCGGATGGCAGTAGCGATGTATCTCCAGATGTTGAGACGGCCTGGCGGGCGTGGCCCGAGGAATCTTGACACGCGCTCGTGGCCCTGCTCACCGAACAATACGTAGC
>NW_024879285.1:233028-233129 GCF_018340385.1 Cyprinus carpio | reverse complement strand
CAGGCCCCAGCTCTCGGCCTACACCAGCTCGACTCCCATGGTTGTTGATATGGATCCTCAACTCTCCGCCGCCCAGAAGTCGGAGCTGCAGCACCTGGTCA
>NW_024879285.1:207408-232479 GCF_018340385.1 Cyprinus carpio | reverse complement strand
GTAAATCGTGGATAACCTCGGCCGAACACTGGCACACACTATAAAACAAAATAAAAAAAACAACACCAACACAAATCAAAAAAGAAAACAAAAAACAACACAAACCGCACAGGGTTCTCTAAAAGGCAAATAAGAGATAAAGTACATATTTAGAGTGTATGTGGATCATCTGTGTGTTCACCACATTGATTTTAAAGAACACCGTGGATTGATGCTTACATAGGACAGCGCCTACGATCACGTCATATGAAGATAAGATCGGCAGCGTAAATAAAAATTACCTACACCTTGATCTACATGACAAAGAAATGTATATTTGTTCGATGTGAATCTCGCATGTGTAGTGTAACTCATTAAAGCTCTTGAAAAATTAATCAGTTTGTTAAAATTTTACTATAGGAAAACTAGTTTAAACTAGCCTATGGCAGATTGCGGTAAAAATCACGTTGGTTTCACAATTGTACTATTCTCACTATTAACCATAAATTTACTTATTGTAGTACAACGACAAGTTAACCACAATTTAACATAGTTTCTTATTAACTATAGTTTTAATTTTGTAGTTAAACTATTGCAATAACCAAATGTAGGCTAATATAATCCTCAAAATTCTACTGCTACTTACCATATAAAAACCTAATACCCAGGCCTACTGAGTAATTGCTCCTAAAACTGTCAGGAGTATATAAATCTTAACATTATTTTAATTGTCAAACACTTTGCACATAAATAAGATAAATATCTATATATATACTTATATATATATATATATCTCTATATAGTACTATAGATGATATAGAATATATATATTATTGAAACAAATGATCATAGGTGTTTAAATGATCCCACAGTCAAAATGTTTTACTTCATGTTTTTTCAACCTTTGAAGCAAACTTAGAATCGAGAAGAGTGAATCCATAAGGCAGATCAGAATCAGACAGGATAATTCAACAATACCCACCCTTGCCACATGCTGTGAAGTTCACTGTTTATCAACATTTTTTATGAACATGACAGTTGATGGCAAAATTCAAAAAGACGGTTTCTTTGGTGGCACGTGCATACCCAGGGCTATACTGAGAGAGAGTATGTTCCATTTTTCTGAAAAGACTCAAAGATTTGTTTTCCGTTCAATGTTACTTTTGTTTGGTAAAATGAGCCACATCATATCCTTCCATATCTCGTTGAAAAAAGAACGGCTTGGAACGTCTTAACAAGTATTAAAAATGAGTCTCAATGTAGCGGTAAGGAGTGTTAAATAAAAAATAAAGATGATTATCTTCATTCAGATGTTCCATTTCTATAGGTTTGGTAAATATAAAGCGCGTACTTACAAAGAGAATACAAGCCAATCAGTGTATTCAGTAGGTTGCATTAGTGGCATAAGGTGCATGTAGGCAGACAACAAGTTGACAATAAAAACAATGCATTTACGTTTTTACTTCTTGTGATACTTAGTACTTTTAAAAGCATGTACTTTCGTACTTTTACTTACGTAACAACCTCATTCTTACAATTTCCCCTTGTAGGGGAAGTATTATTCTGACCACTGTACATTCACTCAAGTAATAAAGTTGTGTACTTTTGTCCTACTTCTGCTCAAGTTATTACTCCGGGCCATCTCCTCCATCTGGAGCCAGAAGCATCTGAGGTCGTTTCTGGTAGAGTGGACAGTCCATCCCTCCGATAACGCAGCTGGATTTGGAGACACTTCAGAGCCGCTCAAGTGGACCTGTTTGCCTCTTCAGAAACCTCGCACTGGCAGCTGTTGTATTCCCTGACTGAGAAAACACTCATCACTGATGCGTCTTGGCACACAGCGGGCCCCGGGCCTGTGCAAATATGCGTGCCTCCCCCAGGGAGCCTCCCCTTGCAGTCGGACCGGAGGGGAGACAATTTTGTCAAAAGTCATCAGGTCGCGGCTGTTTGGGGGTGGCCCTATTGGCCCACTGATACCTGGTTCCAGAACTGGTGGCGGGGTGGCTGGGGTCCTGGACGCCCTCTCTCCCTCCCCTATTGGCACCTGTGTCCAGATCTCTGTAACCCATGTCTGGTCCCCTGACGTACTCTGAGGTCTAGTGACCACCCCCAAGGTATTGAGCCCTGAGCATCCCTATGAGACACCCTTAACCTGTTGTAGAGAACACCACTCATGAGACAGTTCCACTTAGAACCTGTTTCATCAAGTGGTGTTCTTCGTGCAATGAGAGGACGCCTCAAAGGATGTCGGGATCAGAGCCGGGTGCGTGTTCCGTTCTGGCAGCAGGGGCTTGGAGTGAAAGCGGTTTCCCCTCTCACATCTTGCAAAGTCTACAGTGCTTGTCAACATCAGCACACCACGTCCCGTGTGGATGGTAAGACAGTAGTTGTAGCATATCAGAGTGAATCAGACAATTAAGATTCGATCAGAACATTGTTGAAACACAAAGAGTCAATTCCACAAAGAGGCCCAAGACAACATGGATGACCCAGAATCAGATCATAGCGCCAGCCAGCCTAAAGCAAGCCTACCAAACCAGCTCTTTGTACAGCTTTGAACAGCTTGGTAAACATTAACACAAAAGAACACTTATTCAGTGCTTTTTTACACTGCACCCTCTTATGTGATTATAATGAGAATTTTGACAATATTGCAATTAAACTTTACCTCAGGTAAACGCAATATTTTGATCTAAATAATGCGATTAAGCTCATAATCGCGAGCAAGCATAAATGGAGTTAACATAGGTGGCATTAATGAACATGGACACTTAATCAGTAATAATGACGGATTTTAGGAAACTACGCGAAGCAGCACCAGATTCTGGGGAAAAACACAACTCACTGTCAATGGTGAGTAGAAACACAACGGCAGTGTAGGCAAACCCATTCGCCATCACATTTCTTTGGTGCTCGAAAACAAAAAAATAACGGAAGATAAACCATAGCAAAAGGTTGTTTTCGGCACTTAGGATCATAACTAAATTAAAATAGTAGCCCTGCAATACGACACTTTTCTTTGAGTTCAATGTCATGTTGGAAGTTTAGTGGGGTATGCGATACACTGCAATACAATGCAACCACAATTTTTAGCGAATAATAAGAATAATGGCACATTGCATGTAAACGGAGCTTTGCTTTCGACATGAATAGTTCGCTAAATGCAATTAAGTCCTTACACTTGATTATTGGACATAATCCCATTATTCGTGCGCATGTTCGTGTAGTCATTGATAATCCCAACTCAGGAAACAGATGGTGAATTCGGGGGCATGAAACCCAAAGTTAATGATCGAAGAGGAAAAAGCATCATGACATCACGAGTAAGACAATATGGCAAAATCAGTCCTGAGACTCCTTGCCGTGTGGCTCTACCCCCACTCAAGACAAGACCAGCCGCCCCTCCTTAAAGACGTTCTTGACCTTTTGGTTCCTCACAAGAACACGTCCTCACATTCACAGAACGGCCCCCCCAGTAGCTAGGCTGCCTTATGTAATGTATATATGTCCAACCCAAAATTATTCTTAAAGTACTCCTGAACAAATATCCATTGCCATTATCATAAAATCCAACATCAGATGTCTAACCACAACGGTCATTTACTATCCATGTTCTAATCACAGCAGTTTTGTATCTTGACTACGTAGGACTTCCATACCAAATCCACAACCTTTGGACAAACCCAGTTCTGCTGCAAGGTACCGACATCAAGGAAGCGGAAATCGCCCCCAAACATGCAACACAAGTTGTCTCCCAGAATTCTGTACTCTGAACTGAGCTGCATTGAATACATCAATTGTTTGCTATAGTGGTTCTCATGAGGGGTGAAACCCCCGTCATGCCAGTGCGTTAATTCAAGATGATTGATGGTTGTGTGCCGTCTCGGCAATTGTAGTACATATGCCCTATGGGGAAACCTTGGATTGTCTTCACATTTTCCCTCTGTCTTAAACTCGTTTTTTACTCACGTCTACTCTATTCTGATAAAGTGTGTGAAAGTGTGAGTGTGTGGTGTTTTAATAGTGTTAGAGATAGATATATATGTCTTCGATTTATCCAATAAAGTCTTATTTATCACTTTGAAAAGAGAAGTAACTTGTGTGTTTGAGTTTACAATGTAATGTCTTAAAACTTCCCGAATCTGTTACTGTGCCCTAATTAATATGTTGTTTTCCCCCCACTATACTTTGGATTATTAATATCTATATACAGAGTTGAGGTTATACAGCACCCCTTCATTGAACTAGCTCGCGCCAACTCAGCTGAGTCATCCAGTTTAAAACAGTGATTTTGCTCCAATTCCCCATAAACAAGATCAGACATAATTCCGCTTTGAGAGCCACATTGACCTGTTTTACCTTACACGTATTGGTGGTAGAACGCAGGCAGTTCTAATTCCATATATGTTGTAAGGCATAAACCAATTTATTTTTTTCTCTTTCTTATTGCCCCGACGGTAAGATAGATAAGAAGCTTGATAGATAGAGTCCTAGGACCCCCCTGCGTATGTGAGGGGGGGCGTAAGAATCGCGTGGCCGGTTTAAAAGTAACTTATTAATGACACCACATTAGGCTATACGTGCTACGTGAGAATGCTGTCGCGACGTTCGTCACGTGCTAGTCCGCACACGTCGCGTTCTTGTTTAAACAAATGCGAGTGTAAAATCTGAAATAGTAAAACCTGCTTACGATCTCATTGATCGCAAAGGGTAGGCGAATGCAAGGGGGGCGGCACTGATAACTTTTGTATGACATGAGCGCCTTATAATGCCATCTTGTCCCGCGGTAGAATATCGGTAATGTGCCTTAGGAGTTGGCATCCACTTGATTAAATGGCCCCATACCCGATGATAATCTAAGCTGCCGCATTAGCATTGATCCATAGGGCCCATCAACGTCAACAACCCAAATTAAATGTTTAAGGTTACAACACTAATTAAGATGTAACAGTATTTGCCTTCTGGGCGATGACACCATAGATATTCTTTTTTTTTTTTTTTTTTTTTTTAAATTTATGGGCCTTTAGCACCGGGACGATTTCCAAAATTTAAATGATGAGCCTACTAAAGTCTGGCGGAGTGAGGGGGGGCACAGAACTTTTTACCAGTACCTAAATTACTTTTTGAAACAAAACTCCGACCGTGTATTCCTAGCGACCATAGTGACATAACGCCGGTCGACTAGCGATTGTCAATTTGTTCTAGGCTGGTGCGTTCACACAACGTCATTAACAAAGAAGAACAATGTTAACCAAGGCGTGAGTATGGAGGACCGATAGTGTGCTGATCGCGAGCTCGGTTTTTGTTTGTGTCTCGCGGGCGGTTTCACAATAATGGACATGGAATAGGGTCGAACGGATACGTCAACTGATTGAACAGTAACAGAAACAGGTATGTCAAGACATCTCTCCAAGGACAACTGCGAAGTGCTTCACATTTATGCCTACAATGATGCCTGCACTTCAGCATCCCTGTATATTTATCGCATTCATGTTCAATCATAACTGTTCAAAATAAGTTGCACAACATGTTTTAGCAGTATGTTACAAAGCTGCTTTAAATCCATGGCCGGGAGCTGATGAAGGCGTTTTTCGAACGGACTGTCTAGAGCCTCAATCAATGTCTACGTACGTCAACCGCGGTCAGTACCAGTTGTGCTGGGTTAGACCCTGCCCCTCCGCGTCAACCATGAAGACTATACATGAGTAGTTCTGTGAGTGCCTGTAATAGAATGAGACTATGGTTCGTGGTGGGGTGTTTCTTCCTGTGATAACCTGCCTGGGACCCAAGATGGCTTTGGGCATAGTAAGCTACAGTGACCTTGCAGCAAATAAACCATTTTTGAGAATAGATGGAAATAATGGCTTTGGGTAAAACACAGTCACTCACTGTAGCATATGAAAATACTGTAGTACATATATTGGCTGATAAAGTAATAGACAGACAGAAAATACTCTGATACTTATCTCTGCACAGGGGATGTGGTCACTGAGGTCTGGAGGAGAGGCAGGAACTTTTCTTTTTTTTTTGGATTTTTTATGCTGTCTTTTCTTTTTTCTACCCATCTCTGTGATAGCTGTTAAACCAGAGGAGATTTGGATGATGTCATAATTTACATAAAAAGAAAATAATAATAATTAATAATAATCATAAAGATCTATATTATTACTACAATAACCAAATAAATACAGACATACATAAATGATTGTGTCTGAGTCGTTGTGAAAAGTCTCACCACTTATATAAATATGTTTCCAGACTTGGCAACTGCAAGGCACTTTAATCTACCCATTTTTTTAATTAATTAATAATAAGAAGATTATTTATTTACACAGATTATAGTAATGAATTGAACTCACTAAGTCCTACAGACGAGGAAAGTTGATTCTTGAATCTTCTTCGTTGGAGCCCAAATCCTACCTTTAGATTGGGATATTTTTAAAGCACAAAGATCATATCATAGTATATTTTTAGAAAAATATATTATCATGCATCATTATAGGCCAATTGTATTTAATTTCAATAGTAATTCAATTTTAAATAATAGATATGCTTCATATTTCTTAAGTTAACAGTCTGTAAAGTTTATCAGAAAAACAAAAAAAAAAACCTTGCAGGGATCTCCACTGTCAACTGCACGATGCCCCCCCCCCCCCCCCCATTTTTTAAACGTTTCATAATTCTATCAGTTCTCAATGCAATCCCCAAATCTAACACTGGCCATTCTTACTATTTTTTGCACGCAAGTTTCTGCTGTGAATCACAAGCAGCCATGAATATACGTAATACTACATACATAAAAAAAAACCCCAGTACTGACAAATACTTACTCGTGAACTTGGAATGCGCTACTAGCTGATGATGACTGTCAGCAAGGGTATGAAGACCACCCACTGAGTCCCTGTCTCTCTTTATCTCATTGGACCTGTACCAAATAAAAGAGGGGAGGAGCGATGATTTCTGATCTCACCTACAAAAGCAAGATTATATTAGATCTCAAAATCTATTATTCTAGTTTCCTTATTAGATATTCTAAATCTCCTTATTGAAGTGAGATAATTAATTGATAAGTTAAGTTTTTTATTAAAAATGATTAAATGTAACAACTTTCTCATTAAAATTAGCGGAGCGAAACACAGCATGTACATGTTAGACCTTTTTCAGTTTCAGTTTCAGTTTCATTCGTCCGGCCTTTTTTTTTTTTTTTTTTTAAGTAAGAGTCATGTGATTTGCAGGAATCGGAAGAATGGGATTAATAGTACAAACACGGCCAGAGAGTTTATTCTTATTTTATTTTTAATGATGCCCTTAAACAAACAAAAATATAAAAACACAAGAAAGTGCCAAGGGTGTCTATACAAGATAAAAACATAAAAAATATATACATGTATTTCGTAAATACAATAAAACATGAAATACAAGAAAGTTAAAGAAAGGCCTTGTTTCTTTCACACATATCTTAAATGTACTAAACAAAAGCACAGTTTATATACAGATTTTTTGTTTGTAGTCTTCTTAATAGTGCTTATGTAATTATCTAATTTCCTTAAGTACTACAGAAAGAGGAGGTTCTCTGATTGCTGAATTTACAAAGATGAATATGAAACTTAACAAGTATAATCCAAGATATTGATAATATATGCCTCATTTTCCAAATTCTTATTAAAGGTGTAACAAAAATAATAATAACTAAAAAAAAAAACAAGTATTAATGTCATGTTGCATATTGCTAAAGGAAAATCCCTGCACATTTTGAGCATGTATTAACCCCTCTAGAAATCCTCCCCACCATATACTTGTCTTTGTATACACTGACAATTCCAGAAAATATGACATTATGTTTTTTACATCGATATCTTCAATAAATCTGAGATAAGAAATGCTTTAGCAGGGTAAAAATTTGTGCAGTATCCGTAAATTAAATTTCCCTTAATTCCAGCAATCCGGCCGCCGCCCATCAGAAACCTCTTTATGCTTTTCCTCTGCGCGCGTAGTACTTAAGGAATTAGATAATTATAAAAGCACTATTAAGGAGGAGTACAACAACAAAATTGATTATTATACCATTTTTTAAATTCCTGAAAATCACATGACTTACAAAAAAAAAACAAAAAGGAAAACTGAAACTGAAACTGAACGCCACCCCCTCGGTCTACACATGTACTGCTGTTTCTCCTAATTTTAATGAGAAAGTCGTTACCAGCTTAATAATTTCTACAGTTATCCATTAAACTTATGTCACACTTCAATGTAAGGGGATTTAGATTGTCATTGTTTCCATAGTTTGCTTTAAACTGGTGTACATGTCAGCATGTCTCTCGTCCCAGTGGCGAGCAATAGCTACATTGAATTACACCCTGGGATGAGACCCCCTTTGTGCACAAATCCGTTCATTAGAAACATTTGAAAAAGACAACCTTAAAGAGAATCAGTTATTTTAAATATTGCAATTACAACAGGAAGCACACACTTTTAAAGTGGCACAATCTCACCTCCAACATTGTCCAAAAAAAAGACAATGAACACAATTCTGCACCAAATATTGACAAGTTATCAGAACTTAAATAAATATACACTATGTACATAAATGTGCCAAAAATATATACAATGCAAGATATATAAAAATGTAACAAGAGGCCAGAGAGCCCGAGCAAGCCAACATAATATAAAATATTAATAATAGTCTTACAAATAATATATATGAATAATATATTCTAAATAGCACTCCTTTATCACACCAAATGACTAAAACACACTTTCATTGAAAAAACCACTAAGAGAATCTATGATTACACTATTGCCACAAAGAACCGAAAACAACAAACTTAAAAACTAAAGCCTTGACATTTCTATGCATTGCTTGAGCGCTAAATCATCAATGATGTCATCGTATGACGGGGCCCCCCCCCCCAAAATAAAAAATGTGCAGGAACTAGAACTATAGGCTCGGTATGTTAGTAAAAATTATAACTGAAACGCGTGCGTTTATTTGGTATGAAAGTCGAGAGGTGCTGAACTACTCCCTGTATAAACTCTGGCCACCCCTGTGGCTAGCCCCAGGAATGAATTTGCAGTGGCTAATCCTAATTAATTGAAATCTATTTTAAATCTATTAATTTTAGATCTGATATAATTTATATGTCAGTCTATATATCAGGTACTATCACTACGAACGTTCGTGGTTTTCTCTGCAAACTAGGCTGCCATAATTGCAAATGTGACATTGATTTGCATTAACAACAGCTTACAATAACAAGAAGTTAAGGGGGACAAGAGTTTTACGTTTTAGACAAACTATTCACTTTTTGCGTCCTCTATTTCTCAAAA
The DNA here is from genome assembly GCF_018340385.1 of Cyprinus carpio. Taxonomy (NCBI): domain Eukaryota; kingdom Metazoa; phylum Chordata; class Actinopteri; order Cypriniformes; family Cyprinidae; genus Cyprinus; species Cyprinus carpio. Next base: position 223,173 of record NW_024879285.1, on the reverse strand, counting down.
AAAAAAATACATTCCAAAACCACAGCCACTGTGTTTGCCGTTCTCTGGCCCAGACAAATGAGTAGTGTTTTCGTTCCTGCAATGAATCAACCGTTTAAAATGAATTCGGGATCATCGCAATGACTCACTTATTAACAGTGACTCGCTGCACCTACGATGGCTGTTTTTAATTGTCAAATTTAAGGGGGTGGGTACCATTTCATTTTTTTGTAAAACAATTTCAAACATCAGTTTTGGAATGTTGTCATGTTTTTTAAATATCGAAAACAGTTATTTATTACTATTTGTAACTCCAGGTTTAAAGAATATTCCATGCTCCCTCAGAGCTCTCATTAAACAGGTGTGTAAAAAAACATCCTAAATGGCACTTCAGATGGCAGTTTTCATGTTTTCTCTGCCCCAATGTGACACACAAGATCAATTTTGTTGATACTGATTGCATTTGCCCTTGGTAACAGGCAGCCCAAATGCAACGCTGTTCTCGACTTTAAAGATGGCTGCCACACTTTTTTTAGACAAAAAAATGGCGTAAAAGGTTAAAAAAAAAAAGCGCTCAGCTGTCAGCACACGTTAGAAATAAGGATATCAGCCACAATTAACAACACACAGCAAAATATTGTCTAATGTTCGGTGTATCGATAAAATCCCCACGAAGTCACAGAGATATCATTTTTTTGTCAATATTTGCCAAACCCTTTATTTATTTATTTGATTTTTTGAGTGCTGCCTACCCCAAAGATTTACTGTGGCCTCATACTGGCCACCCCTATTAAAATTTTGGGGGCGCCACTGTGCTCGCATAGACACCTTTCCAGCAAGCACTTGGAGCTGACTCAACAGTCACGCTGCGTAGCGGCACCAACTTGCCCAGGGGCGGCACCAGCCCCCAGATTGCCCCTCAAAAAAATAAATAAAAAAATAACAAGCACCAACCATTCCCCATCCGCGGCTTGCGAAAGCTTCGCCCCCTCATGTTTTTCGTTGATAGTGCTCATAATTGTCTGGCTAGGACCCTGCGACATCTAATGGCCGTGGAAAAGCACGCAGAGGGAAATTCGCCAAATATTAGGGACCGTCTCTAAAGGTACATGCTTGAATATTGCCAGTATATACTTTTTTTCTCTAACGTCATAGCATGACTTACAGTCATAAAACACCACTGTAACGTTTCAGCTAGGTGTCAACTTCATAATGCCCACTCACCTTTTACATTTTTGATATTTATTAAAATAGAACTGTAAATCACATGTAAAATTACTGCTTCTTTTTCAAATGTTTGCGCGGATTTGTCTAAAGACTCAATAAGCATTTGAGGCGATAGAGAATGCACACACTTGTACATTTTTATATATTTATATTTTTCGTGCCAATAAATTAGCTAAACTAATTGGCTTAAAGGTAAAAAACCGAAGCGACTCAGCCCAAACATCACTTCCAGGCACATTCCTGTGAAACTTTTTTGCGCCTCTTGACGTTTATAACGTGATTTTAAATGTCAAGAATTAATTTCACCATCACCAAACACAAAATTTCTACATTAGTGTATGATCTTTCCATGTTACTTACGAAATAGCCATGGTTGTTTGTTTTTTTTTTTAAACAAGAATAACACTCACAACACACACACCAAACACTATCACACCTCATCTTCTTGTAGCATGCTCGCGAATGTGGGTACGGGCAAAATTAATTATTCGCCCACGGTTCTTTTTTTTAATTTAAGTAAATTAAGGTTTTTTAGTTTTGGTCTTAAGATATTTAAGTTAGCGTTCTGCCCACGGATTAGCCACGGTTTTGTTTTTAAGTTACCATTTCAATTAAGTAATTTACAACAAAAGTATTATAGTAATAGTATAAGATAATAAATTTCTTTTGGTTATAATAAAATAAATAAAAACAGAACTAAAGCCATCAATAGCATTTTTTTTGTTTTTTGTTTAAAATGACCTAAAATTTATGCCAAAATTATATAAAAAAACAACAAGGACCTGGGCAGGGCACCAATAAAAATAAATGATGCTGGTTACATAGTACAACTGATGATCAAATACCGAGAGGCTAATAAAAAAACCTATATACACCATGAGTTTATGTAATTAGCAAACGTTGTTTATACAAATGCGCTGCAAAGGCAATTCAAAATCCGTTGTTTAATAGGCTAATATTTCAAAGCCCAAATAACCAATTCTTCTTCAACGACAAAAAACACTGTGGACATTCACAACCCCTTATTTGTTTTAAAATCAAACCATTGTGTTTTATCATATGAGGTTTAAAATTCTACTTAACATAGTTTGTGCATCTTCTGACATGCTTAATGACTTTACTGATAAATTAGACCGACTGCTCATCAAAAAGCCATACCCGTCATAGAAAACGGGGACAACGAGCTATCAATTGTAAGTTGCCTAGGGATACTTAAGCGGTCGAAGAGCTGCAGCAGTTATTAATTTGTATTTCATAATCACTTGACAGTATGTATGGCACAAGACAATACATCCCTGCTTAGGCGGGAACCCATTTTGGCCAACAGGCGCTCCCCATGGGGTGCCAATTTTTACAATTCCCCTAAGAAAAGTGACAATAAGATAGATTAAGAGAAAACAGCTTTAGTTGGTACGCACGAGGCGAAAGAGCGCAGAAGGAGATTACTTCTCTAATTGGATCTAAATAGCTGAACATAACTGGAGTGCTGATGACTTTGCAACGAAAGAAAGACACAAGGATGAACCAAAAGCAAGCAGTTCTCATGGTGCCTATAGTACGTTAGGTGTCGGGGTTATGACACCTGTCTGTAGCTGTTGTTCCCAAACTGAAGTGCATGAGACTACGGATTGCACGGATCACCACGGCTGACAGAGTGGGGTGGAATCACACCAGCCCGAATGCCTAGGTCAGAACATGCCCCCCACAGATGAAGTGGGATAAAACTCGAACGAAAGGACCGCATTACCGAAGGTAAGGGAGATTGGTTTTTTTTTTTTGCCGAGAGTAAGACTACCGCAGACGTAGACGGAATGGACGCCGTAATCGAACAAGAACACGTCAAATCAGTACAAAGGGCGCATACCATCCCCCTAGAAGAAAATGTAAGATGTACATCTGATTGGGACACCTTCGCCACCCTATACCCAGAAGGATCACTGAGCTAGCGCAGATGAAAAGGAAATACTGGTTGTATATTAAAACAGATGGGCTGGTTGCGTGAGCAGAGTTTCGATGGCGGAAATTCACATTGAAATGTAAGTAGTTATGTTAATTTACTCAATACCTAGCCAAAGCTGTTAATACAGCCAGCGTTGTATTTTCTTTAAACACACAAGCCCACAAAACGATAAAGAAAACCACTATATAAGGACAATAGTCCTTTCCCTCTTTTTGTTTTTGTAGTGCTGCGGTACAGGCATGCAGTATATGATCATAACAAAGAATGTTTTAAAACCGCGAAATTTTATGGCCACCTTCCAGTATTTGCTGTGTCGTTTCTAATTTTAAAGATTGCCAATGCCAACCTGTCTTTATATTGTGGTCAACTAGATGTGTCTTCCATTTAGCTCTTGTTTTAAGTACATAGATCTGGAGAAAATAGGGGAAAATGACCCTGCTGGCCGAAAGAAAGATCTTAAAATAAATACATATAGTACGCAACTGTAAAACTAGAAGGGAGATTTTGGGTGAACACTGCCTCTATGCTCAAGTTTGTGTGTTGTGTGAAATGTAGAAGAAGTATTGACCGGAAGATTTCACAGTTACTTAATGTTAATATCAAACACTACATATAATCAGGGCGTCTTGACATTTACACTTTTTTGCTCAATATGCCAATGTGCATAGTGGTTATCCAAAGTTACGACAGCAACCTCAGAATTTTTACTACTAGCCACATTTTTGGTTGTTGTGAAAATTACCCTGATATAACAAGATTGACTAATGGCGTAGGATCAATATTTACTTCTGAACTAGCCGCATTTACATAACCTTTTAAAAGTAAGAAACACTGTACACAACCCAAATCAAGGGATTACATAAATGTTATAACCATACAGGTCATTATCATTTAGCTCTGATAGAGGTTGTGTGTAAAGATCCTTTTTTAACATAAACCATGTATTAAGATAGCGCCATCCAAAAAAGTTAGAGTCTTATTGCCCAGTAATAAAAGAATGGGTTCAGTGGAATTGTAGAAGAGTTAATAAAAAGAGATCTCAAACCTATTAAACCTGAATAAAAAAAAAAAAAATAAACCTTAGCATTTAGAAAACACTGTATCGCGTTTCAAATATCAGAATCAGAGCTCACGAATTACTTTATATTGGAAACCACCCACCTGGGAAAGCGACAAACAATAGTTCTTCGTAACAATGTATGAGAATGGGCAGGAAAAGTCAAGTAAGGGGTCGAGATCCTCGCAAAAACGACCTCACGAAAAATGACCATGCCCTGGTGCATCGAGGACCAAAGTTGCTATTTAGCCTATTTACAGTTTGGGACCTCTTCAAGGCAACGTCCTCCTCATCATCATAAAGTAGACAAACACAAGGTTGCAGTTTGTGATGATCATTTTTGTTGCTACATGGCGCCTAAGAAAGGAATCAATGTGTTCAGGCTGAAACCCTTATGCCGGACACATGGACAATTGAATCGACCATTGGCTAGATAAATCACTTGACAGGTTCACTCGCCAGGACTGATAGATATATAGATATATATATATATATATATATAAATTTTTCTACCTATCATTGTGCTTCCCGGGAATCAAACCTCCCAACCTGCAGCTTCTTGTAGATAACACAATGCTACTACCACTTGAGATTACTAGGACACATATATATATCTACAAGGTCAGTCTCAATAATTTTTTCTTGGTAAAAAAACATGGCATATTGTGATAAAAGTTCATTATGTTCATTCATTTTGTTTTCTATTTTGTTAATTAACTTATAATTTTTTTTTGTTTAGAATTATTATTTTGTATATTTATTTTGTCTTTTTATTGTTTTTATTACTGATGATTTTGCGCATACGCCTCATTCTTTTTTTTTTATTTTTTGTCTCATAAAGTGTAGCTAGTATTTTTTTTTTTATTTTTATATTTATTTTTTCTTATATCTTTTTTTAGTCAATTTTTAATATTATTATGTATTTATTTTTTTTTTTGTTTTATTATTTAGTTTTTTTTTTTACATTTTTTTTTTATTTGGTATATTTAGTTCAGGCTTTTAATTTTCATTTTAGAGGACTTTTTTTTTGCGCATTTTTGAGGTATCTTTAGAGATTGCCCAGGATGTTCGATATGAAAAATGAAGCGCTACAGAGTGTCAGTAGATATGTCTAAGAACTTTAAGACGCGCAGATTGCACAGGACCACTGAAATAGGGTACAGGTCAGAGAGTTGTAGGTAAATACGAAAGGAACTTTTGGCAGTAGTTTATACCATGTCTCGATAACCATTTATCCAAAATTTAGCAATACTGCTCAAGCAAATTGCTATGGGTTCAGATTTTTGGAAAAGGTGTTTTCTAATACGAAAAAGTCATACCTTCAACATAATTATTGTTCAGTTATGCACTCAAATACGGAATGAGACTGGCACGGAATCCTTTTCGCAGATAGCTAGAAGCATTGCGACTGCTTTCCTTGCGGGCGGGGACATGGAGGCAAGTCAACCTGTGGCACTGCTGAGTGGTTATGGGAGGCCCAGAATAAAGACTGTTTTCGCGGGTTAGCGGACACTTGAAGCTATCCAGAAGTGTTAGGTCTTGCGTCTCTAACGTCTTCACTTCAGAAGATCCCAGCAAGATTCTCTATGGGAAGACAGGTCAGGACAATGGCAGAGTAGAAATACCATGGTCAGTAATACATTGCCCCTTCAGACCAGAAATGCCATTCACCAGGGGTTTTGGCACTGTAGAGAAGGTGCTAAGGTCGGGCTGGAAGATAAACAAATTTTGCATCTATTCAGACAGCCAAACACGCCTCGTGGAAGCATGAAGTGGCCTACAATCTCGAGATGTATTCTAGATTTTTCTTTTTTTACTGGCGACTGATGAAAAACAGATCCGACCATGGCAGCCACCAAGGCACTGGAACATGGCCTTCAACACAATATTCACTAAGGGTTCGGTCACATAGCTTACTCACTGGTACTTAAGCGACTTGTGGCAACACTTTCAGTCTTACTCCAGTCTTCCTCAATGACAACTAGCTAGAAGCACCGTTGATTTTCCGTAAACAACGAATCAATTCTGTGAAGACAAAAATTGCTTTTCTGCGAAAAAAACCCTCTCGCCCCTCCAAAAAAAAAGTGTCAATAAAAGCGCAAAAAACTGGAACAGTACAGTGGACCCTGAGAACAGCCAGTCTGCTTCAATGAATGCACCTGAGTTCAGGCGCTCCTGCCGCTGTTCCTGGGAGTTTCCAAATAGCCTCAGCGAATCTGTTGACGGTGCGCGATCTCGATGCTTATTAGTTGTCCAGATCCGTCCAACTGCTTCCGCAGGTCCGCCACAAGGTCTGGATCGGTCTCTTCTCCACAATCTTCATCAAGGTGCCGGTAACCTCTTCCTCGAGATTGTGCAGCTGGTTCGAGAGTTTATCACACTTTTTCCATCCCACAGATATCCCACCTGAGGTTTGCCATTGATACAGCATCTGGGAAACAGCCTGATTCGTTAAGAAAATCCCTTTCTGGTCTTACCTCACAATAGACGGGTGGTGCAATGATCGCTTCTGGACAGACGGTCAGGGCGGCAACCATGTCTTACCCATGATTGCGGTTTGAGTAATGCAACCAGGATGGGAGTAGTTTTTAAAGCCCCTCAGGGAATCTTTTGGCATGATTGCGGTTAATAGCTCGTTTAACCGTACACACGAGGAGATCACTGCGTCCTTGTACGATGGATTGAACTAATTTTTTGAGATAGGAATTTTGGGGTTCATGAGCTGTATGCCAAGACCAAAAATCCATTCAGTATTAAACAACAATTAAAAGACCTGGACATATTCAGTTGGTGTGCAAGGACATCTAAATATATGAAAGTGTGACTCTGTTATCATCACCTATGGAAACTAATGAATTGTCATCAGGGCATGCTAATTTTTTATCCTAGGACCGGTGTATGTATATATATTATATATATTGATTAGATAGATATATAGATATATATATAAATATTTGGTAGTAAATGGCGCAGTTTTTTTAAATACACTTAGTCATTTTATCCCCCCCGGTAACGATTTTAGTACAGTCGAAGCGTTTATAACTAATGGAATCTTGTATTTAATGTCACTTAAGTAAGTAGAAAAAAAATTTTGGGAAAAAATGTAACAAAAATAGACGTGCAGAGGTGGATTGATTTTTATAGGGAAAACGTGTCGGAGATAGAGAAGTTTCATTCGGACCACGCACAAAAGAAGATTAAAGCTAAACAACTGTTTGAGACGAGTCTGAATATTAGTCAGGTTTTGTAACATTCGCTCCCGCTAGGACAACGAACATAAATGAAGAAGACTAATTTGCTGAAATCAAAACAGGAGATAACTAGTGTGAGCGCCAGCCAATGAGAATTGCAGTATGCGCTTTAACGACCACACACTACAGAAACTTGTGCATTGTTCGTTGGGACACACCTGATTTGCTGACGTGAAGCCGCAGCCATTTTGCCAAGAACAATGAGAAGCTAGCACAACCGGTTGTTTGAAAGCATAACTCCAATCTCTTTCCCCTCTTCCCCCCCTCCCCTGTTCTTTTTCCCCTTCGGCTTTTTTTTTTCTCTTTTGTTTTTTTCTTTCGACTACTAGCCAAGGTAGAAATTACAACAACAAAAGAATTATAGTTGTTTAAATGATCGTGGTTCATGAGCCGTCACCACGTTGCCTCTACATCATCATCTCTCTCTTCTATTCTCCTTCTGCTCTCTCTCTATCTCCTCTCTCTCTCTGGCGGTGTGTAAAGAGAAGTGACGGTTGATTGTGCGCCTCATAACACTAGAGTTTACGGAATTAAATACAAGGTGCGCTGCGCATCCATTGAGATGAAAATGAGAACTATCACAGATGCGCTTGACGGAGAGTGAAACTCTGAACGTCACTCAGTCCGAGTCAGCGTTGTTAGCTGACGTGAAACTAATATCTTTGCCTAAACTTTATACTTTAGCACCTCACACTCATCACACTGGGCATTATTCAACCCGCCAAGGTGGCCTAGTTGTCGAGGTCACTACTGTATACCGAACCACGAAGCCAAATCCAACCGCATTTGGCCATTCTGGGTGGCGGGGGTCTGTTAAGGTCAAGCCCCATGCATTATAACTTAAGCCTATAGATAAGCAACACCCCTTCCTGTCTTACTATTCTTATGTAAAAACATCAGTGATGTAGGAACGTGTTCGATTAAAGCGTTTCATTTGATCATGAAAAGAACAGATTCTCTCGGAAAGCTATTCTCCACAGTTACGACTGCATTATAAATCTGTTTAGGATCCTAAAAATACATACATACACGATTGATCTGAATCCATTCTACACTGTTATGGTAAAAAAGCTACCTGTCTAAAAATCCTAGCCAAGGCAATATATATAGGATTCATGTAAACCAGACTATAGGCACCCATTATCTATAGATATATATATATCTACTCTATATCTATATATATATTCTCTATATCTATAATATATCCCTATATAGATAATATCTGTGTAATAGAAAATTAATTTGGGAGTTAACTGTGGGCAAAACCTAACTAGACTTTGTTGTGGTGCTCAGTAAAGTCTACACTGGCTTCAAAACCTACTCTAGCCCAATTTACTTTAAACAATGCCGACCCCCCCCCCTGGAAATTTTCTACACAAACTTAACAGGACAGTGCGTTGTATGTTGCTCTGCCTTGTTGCCCAAGTGGTAACCTGGGACAGCGTGAGCGGACTTGCTGAGGGGTGAGGCTGCGTGGAGCCTACTCAGATGCGGACATAAAACTCCAGCCGAGAGACAAGACAAGGGCACAGAGGAGCGAAATGGAGGCGAACTCGTTTTCTACTTCTTGAGGAAATGCTTACCAAATACATATATTTAATAGCCAAGGAGGGGAGACGAGTAGACAAAAATTGCACGTAACGTTACAGTACTTTTTCAAAACTTTTTTTGCAAATGTCACATTGGCAATTGAAACAACTAAATTTTCTGTATGTTTATTTTTGTGATGTACAAGTTCAAAATGAAATGAATAATTTGTATATCATTATTCATTTTTGTATGTGCTAATTTATTTGTAATGAGATGCGTTTTTACTTTCTAGTACATTTGATATATTTTGGTTGCGACATATTCACGTGGTAAATTAAAAGCGAATTATGATCCATTATATTTTTAACCATGCCAAGCTTAAAAAATTTTCAGCAGAACATTCTTGTTGAACATTCATATATAAAACTACTCCATTTTTTCACACATTTTAAACTCCATTGTATATATACCATATAATGTAATATCCTTTTTACTGACAACTATTTACACATAGATTAGCGTTTGAAACACTTAGAAAAAACAACATAGGAGTTGGAGGCGCCTAGCCCATAGATCCGTGTGTTCTAGGCGGTCCTTCAGAGAGGCGTGAATCTTCTTGAGTGAATGGCCAGTCAGCACCCCCTCCACCAGATGACTCGCCGAGGAACAATGCCCCACGGGACAGTAGCATGAGGGCACATGCAACACTCTGGAGACCACTCTGTATGATGTACACGGCAGACGAAGAGAAAACCAGGGTTCTGAGTGGCACTTCTCAGAAGATCCAGCAGCACTGTCGGGATAGCTTTTCCAGCGCTGCCCCATTCAACCTCCCTGTCCCATGCGCTGCCCCATTAGCTTTATCCTGCCCAGTACAGGGTCTAGCCTCTGATTTAGGAGAAAGAAGAGGACAGAGAAATTGTTTAGAGCCCCCTATGATAAAGTAATTAGTAGAAGAAATATTGAAGTACGTTAGTACAAAGTACTTTTGTAAATACTAATACCATATTGGGAAAACTACTAGCTCTCATTTAAAACCTTAGCCTAAAGGGGATAATTCACAACTCTTGCGAGAACAACTTAAGGTCGTGAGTAAATGATTACTAGAATTCTTATTTTTGACGGGCGATGGTGCTGGACTATCCTAAGTGTAAAGTATTAGTTTGCATACTGCTAATACGTAAGGTATATTGCGAGTCAACACGATAAAGGTTTACATTAGTGTTCTGAAAAACCCAAAAAAAAAAGATTTGCTCAGCGATGATTTTACATAATATTTAGCCCGGCTAGCACTGCTGTGGTCATTTTGAATTTTACTTCTAAATATGTTCAAGGTTTTTAAATTTTAACAGTTTGCCTACTCAAATTACTGTTGGCTAGTTTTAATCTACAACATTGCAGCATGTTGTAAAAGATCATATTTTGTAGTGCTGCTGTCCTGTGTAGAAAAACAAAAAAGAAAACTTAGTACTATTTGTCTTCGAGAATACTTTAATTTGAATGTACTTCCTTTACAGTCCACTCTGATTATTCTGAAATGAAAGTAAATAAATATTTCTATTATTTAACACAACAAACTCTTTACAATCTATGGAAGGAAAGGATGCATCTGAAGGACTCCTGACTGGCTCAAACAGAGCACTGTTCAGCTGTGATCACACACTGAACATTGAGCTCGTACCATGCTCTATTAGGTGAGCCTCAGTTCTTCGGGACCCACTGGCCTGCACACTTTGGTTTGTCTCCTTATTTATCGCACCTGATTCAGATCATCAGCTCATTAGGAGATCCATGAACTGAACTCGATGTGCTCGATTCAGAAACATTCAGCACGCAGAGCAGTGGTCCTGAGGGCCTGGAGCTGAGAAACCACTGCCCATTTTGCATTTTTTTTTTTCAATTTTATTTTTTATGTTTAACTGCCTAAAAGTCCGGGTTGCAAACCTGTTCACATATATACAGCCCAGGCCAAAACATTGGCCCCTTGGTGCAAATATGATCATGCTGCAAAATTCATCTGCATTGCTAACCTTTGGCCCTTTATTTAAAAAAAAAACTCACAAAAATGTAATCCCTTCATTGGATAGTAAGAATTTAAACGGAGGGCAAATATCATTATGAAATGTGAATGTTTCTTTCCTCAAATACCTGGTCATAACCACACCTCCTATAAATTCCCATGGAGTAAAAATATGAGTGCTTATATTCCCCATTCATATCTACATTCAAATCTGCACCTGGAGTACCTTAGCATGGATTATAAACATGAAATCATCCCAGCTCTGGCTTCCTGTTCTCAGAAAGAGCAAGAGGGAGGGAAACAACAGCTCTCCAAATTCCCTTAATCATCCATCATCACAATGAGAAAAAACCAAAAGAATATATTTCCCTTGATGTGCAGCAAAGATAAACTGGAGCTTCGCTAAATGCGCAGCGCTTTTAAGAAAAGAGCCAGGAGCAGGAAAAATCTCACTTCCATCAGGCACACTATGAATTCCAATCAACATAAAATGTGCCAGCAAACTGCCCAAGAGGGACGGTCTACTTCACATCCTAGTGTGCTGTGAGGCTGAGGCTGAGCTGGCTGAAGACTCCATGTAATAAGAAGGAGAATTGCACAAATAGTGAGCCCCTGGTTCAGGAAAACCTTAAAAAATTAGTCAAACAGAAACTCTACAATACCACCACACGTTGCTCTGGGGAGGGGTTATAAGAAAAAATTCTCCTAGGCCTATCCAAAACAACCAAAGCATATTCAGTTATTAGCCATGACTGGAACTTAAAATGGGACTGGCTGGCTTCATGGGATCAGATGAAACTAAAAATGAGCTTTGAAGTAGCAAGCAAACACTCAAGATGGCCTTCCAGGAACACAGAGATAAAAGTACCCCATGTGTACAATGAAATATATACTGCTGTATTTTTTGATGTTGTGGGCCTATATTTGCTGGAGGTCCTGACATCTTGTCTAGATACATGGCATCATGGATTTCTATCAAATACCAACAGATAAAAAATCAGTAAGTGACTGACTCTGTTAGAAATCTTATATCGGGCCATGCTTGATCTTCCTAAACCGCATACAACCCAAACACAAACCTCAAAACAACACAGAAATGGGCCACTGAGCTCAAAACCAAGCTTCTGCTATAGCCATTCCAGTCCTCTTACCTGAACCCTACAGAAAATGAGAGGAGTGAACTGAAGAAGAGAAGCACCAACATGGAGCTGGGAATCTAAAGGGTCTGGATTGATTCTGGATGAAGGAATGGTCTCTGATCTCTTGTCAGGTGTTCTCTAACCTCATCAGGCATTATAGGAGAACATTTAGAGCTGTTAAATTGGCAAATGGAGGTTTCAAAAAGTATTGAATAAAAGGGGGCTATTAAATTTAGACAATTTTTATTATTGTTATTTATTTATTTAAAATGATATTTCCTGTTTTAAATTCTCTTATTAGGCAATGAAAGGATGGCATTTGTGTGTGAATCTTTTTAAATAAAAGACCAAAAAGATTTTTCAATAATGCAGATTGAATTTTCACAGCCTTTTGGATCACATTTTACCATAAAATGCAAATATTTTTTTGGCCTCGACTGCACCTGCATTTAAAGCTGTAATCCTATCGTGTTAATTTACTGTTTACACTCATGTCCCAAATCCAGGGTAGGGATTCTGGGGCTGTAGTCCCTGGGTTTGATATTATACTAGCCCCTATACCTACACTACAAATGCCCCCAAATAGAAATACTTCATCATTATGTGGGAGAAATACAAAAATGTGCACAAACATGCTTTTGATGCCTATGCAAACAAGGCCAATGACATATGCAACATGTCTAGGCTAGAGTACTAAAGTTCAAATGTCATATTAAAATATCTATTATAATATAATAAATAAGATGTGTTCTCTCAGCTGAGAGAGATCAAAACACTGAAAGAACTTTGAGCAAAAAAAATAAAACAAAAAATAAATCCAAAAAAAAAGTTATTGTCATATCTTGTGTCCTCTCTCATGTCAGTGGTTCTTATTTAATCAATAAATCTAATCAAATAAAAAAGACATGCTGGCTATTAATAAATCAACAACAATATCAACAAAATTCATATATTTCAGTATAAAATGCAAAGCTTAAATATAACATTTTAGTAATGTAGATATATTAAAAATATAAAATGCTTACTTTTTTATTTAAATATGAAACTACAAATCACAAAAAGGTAGGTGGCAGCAACTGACTGTTCCGAATGATTAGAATTGAATCAACCAATCTGCTTTAAAAGCTGATTCATCTAACTTTGCAACGACTACTTTGGAATCATTTCCTAATGGTCCGGTAAAACCCTGAGGAACAAACACTGAGCCTGGAGACGAGCGGTCAGCCTGGTTCATTTTCTTCTGATATAGCAAAACGGAATTCCTGTAAGTTGCTGTTTATCAGTACATTTCCATATCCTGCAAGATAGGCTCTGCATATATAAAACGGACTTGTTTTGTGTCTCATATCATAGGCATAGCTGGTGTTATAAAATAGAAACTCATTATTTATTTTTTATTTAAAATCATTTTAATGATATATCTTCCCCACTAAATACATCGTTGCCTGCAGGAATGTGGGTTTATAATTTTAACGAAATGGCGATAACGAACAACTGAAAACAAATATAATATCAAAAAAGTAAACGGCCCTCTGATATAAATGGCCGTTCTGGCCTAATGTAGAAAGTCCGGTGTTCTGTCGATTTGTCCTACCCTTTATTGGGATTTCCGCAAGCATCCTTCATTAAAAACAGTGGTAGTAATAATCTGATTAAATGCCATCAAAGCCATTTAACACAAACCCAATCCGTCTATAAATGCACAGTAATTATGTGTTACTGGGTAATAGCTTGTATGATAGCTACAGGAAACCAACAATAAATATTTTTTTTCCGGCCATGTATTAAAAAAAGATCCAGATGCAGATACATTAAATATTGTTGTTCAGCATGAGAAAAAGGACGCGACATTAACCTGGTAGGAAAATCTGATGGGTAGGATAAAATGTCAGGACACCACCCATGTTTTTCATAAAGGGCCACAGAAAGACGTTAATAAATATGTAAGTAAACAGAATGTCTTAATGAAATAAATCAATGTATAACGTTGTGGGTTTTTTTCCCGAAAGAGCTCAAATCACCTACAATGTATACACAACTTAGATGTAAAAATATATATATTTTGTGCATTTTTTATTATTTTTTTTTTCAAATATACAAATCTATATAACTTCCTGGTCATGTGACCCGATGATGTCACACCAGCTGTAATATCCTCACACACTCCTGACGCACATCACCAAGTTGTCCTATAAATGTTGCTTATAAGCAGTAATTAGATCTTCTGGTTCTTTGAGTTGTAACAGCCTGTTGCGTCTTTGACAATTTTTTTTTTGCTTCACCATGGTTCGTAAAAGAGGGCTCTCAGCGTGGTCTGAAAAGGAAAAGGGTGCAAGTGCTGCTAGCACAAGCACATCCTCAGTGGTTGACAGCGGGCATGATTATGTTGTCAGCATGAGCGAAGAGGATTCATTTAGCCTGGCAGAAGAGGAGTTCCCAGCTCTGCCTGCCACTCCAAGCAAGCCACCAGCTGCTAAAAAAAGGCCAGTGATGATACGAGTGTTGATATTGTGAGATTTATTTTGATTATGTATATTATGTGTAAATTGTTATACAAGTAGGATAATCTGATTGGTTTAAGTATGTCACGTGAGGGACAGGTTGGCGCGATGACATGCGCACTGGTTGTCAAGTGAAACGGGGCATTCGCGGGGAGTGTGTCAAGAGAGAAAAGCCTGTAATGCGAGCTGCGAGTTAAAATTCAATCCTGAGCTCTGTCAAATAAAAGACAGTAAAGTTCCAGTTTATGTGTATGCCTGCATTATTTCGACGGACCCATTTTCAAAGGACGGAAGTTTCCTCCTATGGTCAACAGCAGGGGCGTCGCACCCGTGGGGGATGTGGGTGTTTTAACACCCACACTTTTCCCGGTGAGAGGGTTCAACACCCGCACTTTGTCTGCAGTTTTTCCGCAGGTTTGCACAAATGCCTTACTACAGTCGCTCCTCCGTTTCTCTGGCCGCTCTGTGTCTGCGCTCGCTGCGGCTGCCTCCTCTCAAACATGTGACCGGCTGATGATTGGCTGTTCTGCCTTAAGTCCCGCCTCTCTTGGTGTATTAGATTTATCGGTCAGCTCTTGCTGAGGAGGCGGGAACTTATGGTTATTTACGTCTCCCTTTTCCAGGTACTTTGAATGAGTGTGTATGCTTTCGAGGTTTTTAAATAAGCTTGATATGTGTTTGGGAAGATGTTCTGTTATTGTTTTGTTGACATGTCGAGTGTTTTCGGTATTATATTTTGATTTTTAGACTAATGCTAATTGCTATTATTGGAATATTGTTCAGCAGCTAGCTAAATTCGGTTATGTAACGTAATGTGGCATGCAATGTATAACATAACTGTGATGAAAAAGGCAGGGAATTGACGAGGAGGGGGGACAAATTGCCATTGTTAAGCAGTGTATTTATGGGCTTATTGCCAGTGCAATTGATTTTGATATTTTAAGCATTGTTTGTTGATTAGCTGAATACTTTTGTGGATACTTACCTGTTGTGTTTGATTGTAACTTTACCTGTTGAGGAGAAAAAAATTAGAAAGTATGACATTGTTTGCATACCTGTTGAAGAACTATGAAAGAAAAGTGTATATTATTTTAATGTTTA
>NW_024879285.1:207143-207385 GCF_018340385.1 Cyprinus carpio | reverse complement strand
TCTCAGTTTTTAATACCACCAGAGAAAAAGCTTTGCGTGGGCATTTTATTCTCCCCTTTTCAGGGCGCAAGTAAGCAAAATTTAGCAGTCACAGTCCTGTCAGACCCATGTCACTTTCAAGCTTACACAGGGTAAACAGAAAAAAGATTGCTAAACAGTTTGTCTCTTGTAAGGAGGGAAGAAAGAGCACTTTTGGTTCTTTTAAATGAGAGGTAGTTGGTCATATGTTCGTTGTTGTTGGT